>NW_027512553.1:3052500-3265304 GCF_048772815.1 Callospermophilus lateralis
TAATGGTCCCTGAATAAATTGAAACCCACATGCTGCCAACTTCATCCTTGAAAAATTGCTAGATAAATACCATGAAATTTTTGAAATTCCCATGACCAGATGGCACTGGAGAAACTTTGGTTGTCCTGTTGCTGAACATGATTATGCAGGACAGTGACTTGATTGACTGAGTTTCATGAAAATGGTGTATAACAGAGATTCCAGGAAGTTGGACCCTGCTGAGTAGTGGGCCTAGTGCAGTGATGGGCAGGTGTGTGATAAAAAAACATCTGTGGTGGGGCCATGTGGATCTGCCATTGGCTTCCAATTGGCTTGTGACTGACATGATGCATCCAGCAGACGCTTCTATGTAAAGGTATCTTGTTATATGGAGAGGTTTCAGGCCAATGTTCAGAATCCGGTTGCTATGGTCAAGGAGGCAAGCTATGTGGAATAGAAGCCTGGTTGGTACATTCTTCTGCAGACCCTGACTCACCACAGGTGACAGAACTCCCTCCAGCACTTTGTCCCAGGTGAATTCCTTGTAATTCGTGAAGCAAATACGAAATTCCCAGTGCAGCAGCAAGCAACACCAGGAAAACTGGAGGATGACCAAATGGCTTCAGAGTCCACAAGAGTAGACTATTAGCCCCCAGTGGCCACAGTTTACCTACAAACAGAAAATTAAATACAGCTTCCTCATGTTTATTGGAAAATAAGAAATCATGTATTCCAGGTCACATAGAAGCATACCCAGATTTGATGGTCTCACTACAAAGGAAGCTGAATCTCCTGACTACAACATATATTTCAAGTGCCCAACCTCAGAGGCAGTTCCTCAAGAAGTCTTTAGTCCAGCAGAGCTCCATGTTTGTGGAGTGTTTACCCTGTCCCTTACTTTTGGAATCTCCTCTACCACCTCCAAGTTTGTGAACTCGTGAGCATATTTGATTCCAGATATGTATTCACAGATTTTCTAACTCTTCTCCTCTAATTGTGTCTAACTTGGGGCCAAGGTAATCTCAAGGCATTGTTATGGATGAGAGTGGGAAGATACTTTTGTAGCATATATTTGCATAAACATTGGAATCATTTTCCAAATTTTCATTCAAAATACTGAATCCCTGACACAAACCCATGCCAACTAGACTCTGACTACTAATTCTAATATGATGGAGAAAATTAACCCAAACAGAATAGAAATACAAGCAGTTCAGAGGAGGAATGGTGTATCATTGGAATTGCCTTTTGCATTATATAGGGTAGGAGTTATAAATCTAGTCAATTTTTTGTTGAAATGGTTCTCCATGTGTTTTTAAAGTTAACAAATATGTGAATTCCTGTCTACCTTTCTCTGTATCCTATTCAGCACATGTATTTTTATATGCACATATAGAATCCTACCTGGTACCACACGTACATTCTTGTGAGGTGGCTGACTTGGCAGACACAAATTGTGAGAAGAGATCACTCCTCCTAAACGCTGTTGAAACTGAAAATTCAAACTATTGATGAGCTTCCTAGTACAATAAAATTATACATGAATCCATGTTCAGTAAAACAAATTTATTTGGATCTGTGGATGACATATATTTCGTGGTGAATTTCAATTGGGATATATTGCTACTTTTTAATGTCTGTTTGTGTGCGTGCGTGTGTGTGTGTGTGTGTGTGTGTGTGTGTGTATGTTTATATATATATACACACACACTCTACAGATTTTTCAAAATATGAAATATATGTGTCTTATTATACACTCCGTAAATTCATTCATATTCATGTATGTGGATTAATAATCAACTTTTCACAAGATTATTCTGAGAAATATTCATGCACCTGAACTACATATTTGATTCCTATTACTGAAAACTAACAGTAAATGGTGCATACAAATCCTAATATTTCTGCAGTAACTGACACAGTTTTATATCAATGCAAGTAGATTCCTATGGGACGTGATGTGTATTTTGTCATTCATTTTTATTCAATACTGGTACATTTCTTTTTCTTCAGTTGATGCACATGATAGGATATATATTTAATTCACTAGTTCAGAAATTTATAGGCATTTTGTTTTACTTTTCATCACTTCCTAATTCAGAAAACATGTTTTCCACAGGGTTTCATGACTGGTCTTTTCATGAGACTTCTTTCACAAAATGCAAAGGTCACACTTATGTTTGTACCGAAGTCTAAATGGAAAGTGAGTATGGATTACTAAAAACATCTATGTCCAGGTTGCCTAATGCTATCAAATGTCAATTTTATTGGTGACTACATATTTGTTTCTTCCTAAGATTATATATTCAACCTCAACACTGTTGAAAATGCCTGATCCTATCACGTACTTTATACTTTGCCTGATTTCCTAATGTCTCTATTGATATATGGTTTCCTACATACTTTCCAGAGTTCATCAATGTGACTGGCTCTTCACATGTGTTGATATTTACATTCATTCTCTACCCGAAACCCTACTGTTATAGAACGTTTGGTTCAAATCCTATACTCACTCTGCTTTCTAAACCTATGAATATCTTCCTAATCCTACTGACTATCCTTCTGACTGGATGTTCTTTTTGACATTCAATCATCCAAGGTACAAGGTCCTATGCCATTGTATATCAATTTATCTGAGACATCTGTGCAGAATATAATTCAAAGCTGAGTATTTCAATCAAGGGCCCAATGCACTTCTGGGCGTCAAATCTTACCTAGATTTCTGTGTTCATACTTATATTTCACCTATATATTCTTGTAAATATCGCAGGTTCCCAAAACCATTATTCATTGCACAGAATGATTCCTAAGCCAAATCAAACTTGTTATTAACCCTAAGCATACACTGTTCCATCAATCTATCTTTACAGTAGAGCAGGGACAGAGTTGGTCTTACAATACAGGTATGTAGGGGATCTTCCACCTGCTGAAATCCTCAAAGGTCCATGCAGAAATGATCCCTGGAGAAGACTTAGGCAGCTATGAAGGACCTGAGAGCACAAAATCATCTTCCATGGCAAAAAAACCGGTCAGGATGAAGTATTGTGTCTGAATCAGTCGCTCTGTTCTTAATGTAGAGAAGATGGACAAAACCAGGCCTGTGTGGAGAGCTGTTCCATGGTGCCTGTGGTTGATATACCATTCTAACTTATGACTGAGTCAGAGAAAGTAGGGGCAGCCTCCATCTCATGGGACCCTTGTAAACAACTGTTAGGACAAAGTGGTTGCCAAGGTATTGACCTCATTCAGTTCCTGAAGGAAGTGACCTACCTCACTTCCTTGGTGATGGAACTCTCTGAACTTGGGATCCAGGAAGCCAGCCACCCAGAGCCAGTGCCAGTCCCATTCCCAGTGGGCACACTTGTTTGAATTTTCCAAGGACAGAGTCAGTCTTTCTTGGTACCTCCTGATGTGAGGATGACCAAATGCTAGGAGAACTCTGAAGAGGGGCCTTTCCTGAGGAAGCAGGTAGTGGCTCATTGCTGGCTCCTGACAACTTAACAGAGTTGGCAAAAGGGACCTGATCTGATAAAGGACAGGCCATTTTGGGGGAACATAGTATGGTCCACCAGTCAGAGGACACTCCGGATAGTCACAGACCTTGTTGTGGGAATGAGGTGCCTTAGTGGGTGTGGGTGTGAGTTCGTGGTTTTGTCTCATGTTCTGAGAATAGGTAGCAAAGGTTGTTTGTTTGGTTTGGAGTCGACTGTTTCTAGTAAGTCATTTGAGAAGGCGAGTTTTTCTATGTCTGTGTATCCACTGTGTCCGTGGTTGTAGTTATTAGAAAAGCGAATACATCAATGGAGGTGTCCTGACTAGTAGGAAGCTTCCAGGCATTTATTCTGCCCTTTTTATGAATGGACTGCGGCTTGCCTTATGGATAGACAACACCTACTATCTTCCTAAGTTCCTGTTCACCTCCTGATTTCTGGCCTCTCTCCAGAATAGGCTCATGGTTTTGTGTCCAAGATATGTACCACCTCCAAACTCTGTGACATAGCCATGTACTGGATAGCTGAAGGGAATGGAAACATCTCAGAAACCTCAGAGATCAGTGTAACCAGAAAAGTCTCAGTGTAGAAACCCTGCTTTGGGCAATTTGCTTACCTATGGTTCCCTTGCCCTGAATGTTAGGAATGTCTTTGCCTCAGGCCACCCCTTTGTGGAGCCTGAAGAAAACAGTTTTCAAATTAAAATGAATGGGCATCACCTGTGGCTCTTTGCTTAATTACTTTGGAAAGGGATGTGTCTGAATCAGCCTCTTGGCCCTGTGTGAGGTTGTGGCTTTGATTCTCAGAACCTGATAGATCTAAAGAAAAATCCCATGTGTGCATCCAAAACCAAAATTGCCAAAAGAGCAGTCATTGCTGATGAAGTCTTTCGCCTCCCTCTGTAAGTTTCCTGACCTGTATCAAGTGAGAATAGGGAAGATACACCAAGTCAATTGATGGCTCCTATTGGAAAAATTCTATCACTGATGACAGCATCAGCATAAGTACCCCAACACTGCCACAATTCGCTGCACCAGCAGATAGTTCACAATGCATACAAGTGAGTTCACAATGCATACAAGTGATACATAATCCAGGCAAGTTCTACAAGCAGTTCAGTGATGGCTATTGCAGAATCTGTAGATTGATTTTATCTTTGTCTTCACCGGCACTGGGATGAAGATAGGAATTCTGGCAATAATGGCTAAAGAAAAAATTCTGTAACATTCCTGAAGGCACTAAAAGAAAACAATTTTCTTAACAATTTACGTTATCTTGAAGAGAATAATTAAATATAATGAAAAGGAAAAGTGAAAGTAAACAAACACGTCTGTTAACCTCCTATTTTTTCACATATTAAAACAATCCTGAACAGTTGTTTACCCAATTTAAATTAAACAATTTAATTCACGTGAATAAAAAAAATGAATATATTATTTCATTAGCACTCATCATATGTGATATATGGACATACGCACATTCAAATATATAACACAAAACACAAGTGTGCACACATAATAAATACATACAACACATAATATAATAGTAAAGGCCTTATAACATTTTACATGTGAAATCATCATTGCAATGTTTAAAAACTCTACAGTCAAAAAATAGAACTGATAAGCAAAACATTAACCTAGGTCTGTATGAGCTCAAAAAAACAAAAGAGAACTTCATGATTTGAGAAAGGGCAATAATAAAATAGATATTGAAAAAAGCATCCCTGTTCTGTCGCAGATGTAAGGATAGCCAAACTGGAGTTTTGGATATCAGCTGTTATGGATTTGAGCCAAATCATCTTATTTTGGTCTATCGAAATCGCTTCAGTTAATCTCTCTGGAATCCAAATCGGCTGCTGTTCTCCCTGTGGAAACACATAAACAGACCCCCGACTCCAGGCAATCACTGGGTCGGGATCTTAGTTAATCTCTCTGGAATCCAAATCGGCTGCTGTTCTTCCTGTGGAAACCCACAAACAGACCTCCAACTCCAGAAAATTAATGGGTCAGGACCTTTCCATTGTCCTGTTAGAATATCCTTCCAAAGTACCTCGGGCTTATACACATTTTTTGGACACTTATGCCTTTCTGCAGCACTAAGTCCTGAAAATCCAAATTTAAAAAGTTTAGAGTAAAAAGGGTTATTTTAAGTTTATCTTTGGGGAATTTATATCCCTTCCCAATTCTGTCTTCTTACTTTAATGAGTACATTTTAATAGTGTGATGTGCTCTTTCAACTATGGCTTGTCCCTGTGGATTGTATGGGTTTCCTGATATATGAGTAATGCCAAATGATGAGCAAAATGGTTTAAAAGAGGTAGAAGTATAACCGGGGGCATTATCAGTTTTTAACTGCTTTGGAATGATCACAGTGGCAAAATTTTGTAAGCAATGAGCTATAACATCTTTAGTTTTTTTCCCCCATGAAGGGAGCCCATCAAAAATCCAGAAGAAGTATCAACTGTAACATGCAAATATTTTAATTTTCCAAATTCTGGCAAGTGTGTGACATCCATCTGCCATATATGGTAAGGTATCAATCCTCTACGATTGACTCTAAGATTAAAATGTGGTAAAATGGTCACACAATTTTGACATTGTTTTATTATTTGTCTAGCTTGTTCCTTAGTTATTTTAAAATGCTTTTGTAAAGTATTAGCATTGATAATGAACTTTTTATGAAAATTTATAACTTCTTCTAGTGTACAGAAAATATGTATGTATGTCATGTGTAGTTTTACCTGCTAAATCATTGCCCAAACTAAGGGCTCCAGGCAATCCTGTATGTGCCCAGATATGTCCTATTAAGAATGGATATTTTCTGTCCCAGATTAGACTTTGTATACTGGAAAGGAAAGAGAAAACAGTAGAGGAAGGGGAAATCCTACCAGGATCTTCAAGAGATACTATAGCATTAACTATATACTGACTATTGGAAAATAAATTAAACACAGAATCTTTAAACATCACAAAAGCTTATAATACTGCATTAAGCTCTACCTTTTGAGCTGATTTTTGGGGTGCTAAAAATGTAAAAATTTGATCAGGTGTAACTTTTGCTGCTGTACCATTATTTGACCCATCAGTGAATATATTTGGAGCATTCATGATAGGAGTTTTCTTGTAATTTTTGGAAAAATTACAGGATGCAATGACCCAAAAGACAATAAAAGATTAGATGGTAAGTGGTTATCAAATAAAACATTAGATTTACACATGATTATTGCCCAAGTATTTAACTCATTAGCTAATTCATCAATTTGATTCATAGTGTATGGAGTAATAATTTTATTGGGAGAAATTCCAAACACTCCCTTTGCTGCTTTTATTCCTATGAGTATTAATTGTCCCTCAGCCTCAGGATACCTAGTAATAATAGTGTTAGAAGAATAAGATAAATGTATCCATAATAATGGACCTTCTTGCCAAAATACTCCTGTAGGAATATTTTTTGTTGGTAGTACAATAAATAATAAAGGCATTATTTTATCAAATCTATCCAAATGCATATTTCCCATATATGTTTCAATGATTTTTAATGCCTTTATTGCTTCAGGCGTAAACATTCTGGGTGAATTTGGATCAGATGGACCTTTTAGGATATCAAATATAGGTCCCAACTGTCCTGTTGGTATACCTAGATAAGGCCTTATCCAATTAATGTCTCCTAATAACTTCTGAAAGTCATTAATTGATTTGAGTTGATCTACTCGTATTTGAATTTTTGGTGGACTGACCATGGTTGAGGATAATAGAACTCCTAAATAATTAATTGGAAAATTTAATTGTATTTTATCAATTGATATCCCTAGATTATAATTTTTTAATAAGTTTGTAAGTGTGGCATAACATTCTAGCAATGGGTTTTTAACTTGTGTGCTAATAACACATCATCCATATTGTGAAATATTTGTAGTTCAGGATTTTGATTTCTAAGTGGCTGGATTACTTTGTTAACATAAATATGACAAATAGTTGGGCTGTTAGCCATCCCTTGAGGGAGTACTTTCCACTCATACCTCTGATCAGGACCTTCATGATTCAGTGCAGGGATAGTAAATGCAAAACTTGGACTATCCTCAAGAAGAATTGGAAATGAAAAAAAAAAAACAATCTTTAATATGTATAACTAAAACATACCAAGTTTTTGGCAAAGCAGACAATTGAGGAATCCTTGATTGAGCAGGTCCCAAAATAACCATCTCATTATTAATGGCTCTTAAATCTTGCAATAATCTCCATTTACCAGATTTCTTTTTGATGACAGAAATGAAAGTATAATGGGGAGATACAGAAGGTTGTATATGTTCTTCTGCTAATTGTTGTTTGACCAGGAACTGGGCTGCTTGTATCTTTTCTTTAGTCAGGGTCCACTGAAGAAGCCATACTGGTCTTTCTGATTTCCTAGTAATTTTTATTGTCTCAGTGGCCCTTTCTGAAAATCCAACCCATGTCTGTCTGTTGCTTGGTCTATTTGTATTGGCGCTGCTATACCTTGTTCTTGTTTTTCTAATCTTTTTCCTTTCCTAAAACCTTCTCTAGCCATAATAGTGTGTACATTTTGATTGATGTTATTTGTTAATGTCAAACCTAATTGATCTAGGACATCTCATCCCAATAAATTTACGGGAAGATTATCCAATACATATGGCTGTATAGTTCCTTCACATTCTTCAGGATTCTTCCAATCCAATACCATTGCACTTCTATGGGGATTAGTTGCCACTCCTAGGTCTCAAAATGTTTGAGTGTATTGTTGTAATGGCCAATGTTTTGGCCATTCTTGATGAGAGACAATGCTAACATCTGCACCTGTATCAAGTAGCCCATTGAATTCGTGTCTTTGAATATTTAGTTTTAGCCTGGGGCGAGAATCTAAATTTAAAGAAAGCATAACCAAATCTACACCTGTGGAGCCTAATCCCTTGGAACCTCTTTCTACAGCACGACTGGAAAATTTATCATGCAGACTGAGTATTATTAGTAACTGTGCTATTCTATCTCCTGGTGAAATTACTGATATGTCCTTTGGAGAACTGGCTATAAATTTTATTTCACCTTCATAATCGGGATCAATTACCCAAGGACTTATCATAAGTCCTTTTAGATTAGAAGAGCTGCGTCCCAATAATAAGCCTACTGTTCCTTTGAGAAGAGGTCCTTTCACCATGTGTGAATGATTTGAACCCCCATCTCTACAGTTAGTACTGATCTGACGGAGGTGCAGATGTCTAACCCTGCGCTCCCTCTGATTTGTCTGATGAGGCGTCTGATGCACAATGTGTCCTGGGCACTACACTGATGGGGTTGCTGGGTTCCTCCAGTGCTCCGTATATTTGTGGTTTTGGGCCCCAGAGCATTGGGCTCCCCTGTCCATTTTTTGGCAATGGAGCCCGGTGCCTTTCTCCATGATATCGTGGATAAACAGCTAGTCCTTGTTCGTTTTTGATAATGAAGTACCCTCTATGGTGGTTTGAGAACGGCATTCATTAGCCCAATGTCTCCCTCTACGGCATCGTGGGCAAATACCCAGTATTCTACTCCTTTGGTACCTATTTTTGTTAAACCCTCTTCCTATGGAGCAATTCCTTTTAAAATGTCCTGTTTGTTCACAATTGTAGCATGTTCCTGGCCTTGCATCTAAAGCCTGTTTAATGCAGCTGCCACAAATTGCCCTTGTTCATTGATGTCTCTGGCATCTAAAGCCTGTTTTACTGCAGCTGCCATGACTTCCTCTTATTCATTAATGTCTTTACATAATTTAATATATGTGTTTAAATCTTCATGTTTCCATGGTCTAGTGATATCTCTGCACCTACGATTCGCTTGGTCATAAGCCAGTTTTTTATTAATGGCATTGCTTGTTCTGTATTCCCCAAAACTCTGGTAGCTGTTTGAATAAGCCTATCTACAAATTCAGTGTAAGATTCATTAGCTCCTTGTATTACCTTAGATAATTGACCTTGTAAACCTCCATGTCCTTGTAAAGTCTTCCATGCCCTAACCGCCTCTGCAGCAATTTGTGCGTATACGCCAGGATCATATGCAATTTGTTGCTGCTGGTCCTCATAAGGTCACTTTCCTAACAAAATATCTAGATTTCTCTGAGGATAACCAGCTTCTGCATTTCACCTAGCCGTCTCCTTGCAAAATTCCTCATTGGCAACCTTCCATAAAAGGTATTGACCTCCATTTAGCACAGCTTTACACATATTAGCCCAATCTACTGGCATCATATTCAAGTTGTTAATGGATTCGACCAAGCTTACAATGAAGGGTACTTGAGGACCATAGGTTGTTACAGCCCCTTTTAGCTGCTTCACTATTTTGAAATTTAAAGCATGGTGAATTCGCTGCCCTCCTACCTCAAATACAGGGCATGTTAATACTTGAGATCCTGTCTCAGGAACCGAACTATCAACTGCGGGGTTTGGGGGCCTCCTAGCATATGGAGGTGACCTTGTTATTTGGACATTTACATACTCTGGTGATAGAAAGGTGTTAGTAACAGTCTCCTGTAGAGGAGGCGCTGTTGGTTGGACACTTACGCCCTCTAGTTATTGAAAGTTGTTAGTAGCAGTCTCCTTTTGTAACTTTGCCCCTGATGGCTTTTTCTGACCTAAGCTTTGTTCCTCTATCTTTGTCTGATCTGAAGTCTTTGGACTAAGCAAACCAGATATAAACGTCCTCAATGGCAATGTGCCAACTGTCAGAGTCCCTGGGCTGTTCTTTTCCCCCCTTTTAAATCTTCACCATGATGGTTCCATTATGGTATATTTAACAACTCCTTAAAAATCCATGGGCTACATTTTTGTATTGTATCAACGTATGCCCTGACTGTCCTTGACTTTACTGAGGTGCCTCCTTCCTCTAACAATTTACTTAACACTCTTTCAGTTTGTTTTTTTACTAATTTCTGATCCTGTATTTCTACTATAATACAACCCAACAAGACGATGCCAAACAAAACCGAGACAGAATAAAATAAAAAGGGAACAACAAAAAGTCATTTTAGCCTTTATATCCTACTGACATGTGCATCCGTCCTTTCTCCCTATCTGTTCCTCAGAAGTAAATAATTTTTTTCTCAGATGTGAGCGGTTTTTCATCCATCTCACTCATCTCCATGGACAGGCAACAAAAGTGAAGCAAAACAAAAGAGGAATCTTAAAATGGCTACCGATCCTCTCGCCCTTCCCTCAGGGGCTAGCAGTTTACCTTATCACTTACCCTCAGTGGCTCCCCGTGCGAGCTACCAAATGCTGCAGTCTGGCTGGGCACGATTCAAGAGCGACTTTTCAAAAGAAACAAAGTTTATTTTTAGAACCACACACGCCAAGCAAAACAGCTCCTTAGGAAAAACCCTCAGAGCCCAACTGCCACCACTGGCTTCCTTGCAAAGTTTCTGTCACACCCACAAGCCTCTCCACCTCCCACAATCCTCCTGCTCTTGAGGCCATATGGCTGGGTCAGGTGGGTGGAACCAAAAAAGTCCCACAATGAGCAGCTCTGTGGTCTGAAAGGGCAGGGAAACTGCCCAATGTGCATCATCGCAGAGGAGCCAATCAGCTTGATGTTGCTGGGGCTGCTGTGAGCCAATCATCAGCTGGCAGTCGGAAAGAGCGGGGAAAAAGCTCAATGAGCATCTCCATTGTGCATCACCACAGAGGAGCCAATCAGCTAGATGTTGCTGGGGCCGCTGTGAGCCAATAATCATCTCGCAGGGGAATGTTGCTGGTAACTGGAAGTTTGATGGGGCCCCTTAAGCTGTGGCTCTCAACAAATTGGTGTCTCCTTTCTCTGTAGACTATTCAGCACATGTATTTTTATATGCACATATAGAATCCTACCTGTTATCAAACGTACATTTTTGTGAGGTTGCTGACTAGGCATGTACAAGTTATGAGAAGAGATCACTCCTCTTAAACACTGTTGGAATTGAGAATTCAACCTATGGGTGAGCTTGTTATTAGAACAACATTATATATAGATCCATTTTCAGTGAAATCAATATTTTTGCACCTGTGGATGTTACATATTTCATGATGAATTTCAATTGGCAAATATATTGCTAGTTTAAATGTCTGTCTCTGTGTGTGTGTGTGTGTGTGTGTGTGTGTGTGTGTGTATTTATTTATATATATATATATATATATATATATATATATACTCTCCAAATTTTTCAAAATATGAAATATATGAATCTTATTATACACTCCTTAAAATCATTCATATTTATGTATGTGGATTTATGATCAACTTTTCACAAGATTATTCTCAGAAATATTCATCCACCTTAAATACAGATTTGTTTCCTAGTACTGAAGACTAACTTCAGTGAATGGTGCACACAAATCCTAATATTTCTACAGTAAAACCAAGTTCAACATCAATGCAAGCATTTTCCTATGGGACATGATGTGTATTTTGCGGTTCATTTTTATTAAACAGTGGTACATTACTATTTCTTCAGTTTATGCACATCATATGATATATCTTTCATCCACAAGTTCACAAATTTATAGGCATTTGTTTCAATTTCAATCACCTCCTGCTTCAGAACACATATATTCCTCCAGTGTTCTTGACTGGTCTTGTCATGAGACTTCTTTCCAAACACATTATTTTTGATTTTCATAATCATATTTGAAGCAAAACTCACACACTCTTCATGATAAACCATAACCCTAATATTACCGTTAGATGTATACCTGGTTGTAGTGAATGTATGAATATCAGTTTAAGATTTCCAGTATATTTTCAGATATCAAATCAATCCACTATTTAAAGTTGGAACCAGTTATATTATTTATTCACAGTATCGTCTATTCATACATTATTTCTATATCCATTGACACAGGGTACTCCACTTTGTTCCCCCAATATTTATACGTCTTCAAAATATTGCTCCCAGTAATGGTGGAAGAAATGCTCATGTCACCTGATCTACATATAAATTTTAACACAGTAATATTCTGGACACAGAAAGCAAAAGTCACTCTTATGATTGTAGCAAAGCCTAAAAGGAAAGTGAGCATGGATTACTAAAAATATCCATGTCCCGGTTGCTTAATGCTCTAAAATGTAAATCCTATTGATAAATCCTATGTATTTGTTTCTTTCTAAGATTATATATTCAAACTCAACCCTGTTGAAAATGTCTAATCCTATCCCTCACTTTATACATTGCCTGATTTGTTAATGTCTCTATTGATATCTGCTTTCCTACATATTTTCCCCATTTCATCATTGTGTCTGACTCTTCACATGTGCTGATATTTACATTCACTCTCTTATTGAAAACCAATTGCTAAAGAACGTTTGGTCCAAATCCTATACTCATTGTTGTTTCTAAACCTAGAGACTATCGTCCTAAACCTACGGACTTTCCCTTTGTGACTGGATGTTCTCTTCAACTTTCAATCATCCAAGGTACAAGGTCCTATGTCATTGTATATCGATTTATCTGAGACATCTGTGCAGAACATAATTCAAAGCTAAGTAACCCACTCAAGGGCCCAATGCCCATCTGAGCTTCAAATCTTGCCTAGATTTCTGTTTTCATACTTTTATTTTACCTATATATTCTTGTAATTATTGCAGATTCCCAGTACGAATATTCATCCTGCAGAATGATTCCTAACCCAAATCGAACGTGTTATTAACCCTAACCATACACTGTTCCCTCAATCTAACTTTACAGAAGAGCAGGGACAGTGTGACCAGGAAAGTCTCAGTGCAGAAACCCTGCTTTGGGCCTTTTGCTTACCTATTTTTCTGTTGCCCTGAATGTCAGGAAGTTCTTTACCTCAGGCTAACCCTTTGTAAAGCCTGAAGAAAACAGTTTTCAAATGGAAATGAATGGGCATCACCTATGGCTCTTTGCTAAATTTCTTTGGAAAGGGATGTGTCTGAATCAGCATCTTGGCCCTGTGTGAGGCTGTGACTCAGATTCTCAGCACCTGATGGATCTAAAGAAAGATCCCATGTGTGCATCCAAAACCAAAATGGCAAAAAGTTCAGTCATTTTGGATGAAGTATCTTCCCTTCCTCTGTTAGATTCCTGACCTCCATCAATTGAGAATAGGGATCCTTTGGGTCATATGAGTTCTTCAATCCCTGAAGAGGTGCTTGGGTTTCTCATGATTCCAATTCACATAAAGAATCTGTACCTATCAATCAGAAGTAGTCAGTCAATATTGCTCCCAGAAATGGTGGAAGAAATACTCATGTCACCTGATCTACATATACATTTATTCACAGAAATATTCTGGACACTAAATTCAAAGTTCACATTTATGATTGTACCAAAGCCAAAATGGAAAATTAACATGGATTACTAAAATCATCCATGTCCAAGATTACTTATGCTCTCAAATGTCAATCCTATTGATGACTACATATTTGTTTCTTCCTAAGATTGCATATTCAAACTCAACCCTGATTTCATAATGTCTCTATTGATATCTGCTTACCTACATATTTTTCCCACTTCATCATTGTGACAGACTCTTCACATGTGCTGACATTTAAATTCATTTTCTATCCGAAACCCTGTTGCTAAAGAAATTTTGTTCCAAATCATACACTCACCCTTCTTCCTATACCTACCTACTATCTTCCTATTCCTACTGACTCTCCCTTTTTGACCGGATGTTCGCTTCTACATTCAATCATCCAAGGTATAATGTCCTATGCCATTGTATATCAATTTATCTGAGACATCTGTGCAGAATGTAATTCAATGCTCAGTATCACAATCAAGGGCCCAATGCACTTCTGGGCTTCCAATCTTACTTGGATTTCTATTTTCATACACACAGTTCACCTCTATATTCTTATAAATTTCACAGGTTGCCAATACCATTATTCATCCAGAAAATGATTCCTAATCCAAATTGAACCTGTTATTAACCCTAAACATACAGTGTTCCCTCAATCTTACTTTACAGAAGAGCAGGGACAGAGGTGGTCTTATAATACTGAAATGTAGGGATCCTCTACCTGCTGAGAACTTCAAAGGTCCATGCTGAAAGTATCCCTGGAGAATATGTAGGCAGCTATGAAGGACCTGAGAGACCACAAGTCATCTTCAATGGCAAACAACCTGGTCAGGATGTAGGGTTGTGTCTTAATCAGCTTCTCTCTTCTTAATGTGGAGAAGATGGACCAAATCAGGCCTGTATGGAGAGCTGTTCCCGGGTGCCAATGGTTGATATACCATTTTAACTTGTGAAATTGTCACATTAAGTAGGGGAAGCCTCCATCTCATGGGACCCTTGGAAGCAACTGTTAGGACAAAGTGGTTGCCAAGGCAGTGACCTCATTCAGATCCTGAAGGAAGTGACCTCACATCACTTCCTCGGTGATGGAAATTGGCATCCAGGAAGCCAGGCACACAGAGCCAGTCCCAGTCCCACTCCCAGTGGTGTCACTAGTTTTGAATTACCAAGGACAGAGTCAGCCTATCTTGGTACCTACAGATGTGAGAATGGCCATATGCCAGGAAAGCTCTGAAGAGGGGGCTTGTATGAGAAAACAGATAGTGGCTCACCACTGGCTTCTGACAAGTCTCAGTGAAGAAACCCTGCTTTGGTACTTTTAATTACCTATTGTTCTGTTGCTCTGAATGTCAGGAAGTTTTTTGCCTCAGGCCACCCCTTTGGGAAGCCTGAAGAAAAGAGTTTTCAAATGGAAATGAATGGGCATCATCTGTGGCTCCTTGCTTAATTGCTTTGGAAAGGGATGTGTCTGAATCAGCCTCTTGGCCCTGTGTGAGGCTATGGCTTAGATTCTTAGCACCTGATGGATCTAAAGAAGCATCCCACGTTTGCATCCAAACCCAAAAGAGCCAAAAGAGCAGTCATTGTGGATGAAGTCTCTCACCTTCCTCTGTAAGGTTCCTGACGTCCATCTATGAGAATAGGGATCCTTTGGGTCAAATGAGTTCTTCAAAGCCCTGCAGAGACTAGATCATACGTTCATAGGTTTCTCATGACTCCAATTAACATAAAGAATCTAAACCCCACATTCATTAGGCCTCAAAACGGAGAATCAGAGCTGTATTAAGGGCAGGCCTCTTTGATCACTCCTGGTTCACAAGAAGGGTTTCCCAGCCACATTGACTTTAGGCAAATGTGGGCAAGGGACCTTATTTTGGATACTGTCCTTGACTGTGCCCCTCATGAAAAACTACAGCCTGAGATTATGATGAGTGTCGATATGAAAGAAGATGAGGGCCATGTGGAAGTGTTTTGGTTTTAATTGTGGTCATTTTTGTGGCTGTTGGAAAAGATGATGGGTCCACCTGGTCTTGAACACTGGTGTGATTCCCCTTAGAGAATGAGTTTTGGAATGGACCTCAAATAAGTATTGCCATGTATTGTGTTGGGATTTTAGGATGCCACACATGAGAGTTGCCCTTGGAAACTGAGATCTAGGCCCAGGGTGGCTTTCCACAGAGCACTGGGAATCTCAGGAAGAATATCACATAATTTTATTCTTAAAGAATTGGCAGCCATAGTTGCAAGTCAAAACACACATGGACCACACATTGTAGACCTCAAAAGCCTGGCTTTATGTGACCTTTTTGCCTGTCTTTGGGAAGCCTTGCCTGTTAGAATTCTCCAGAATTTTCAATGAAATGAGCTTCCTCTCCATTTAATGGTTCCTGAATGAATTGAAACCCACAGTGCCTCCAACTTCATCCTTGAAAAATGTCTGATAATTACCATGAAATTTTTGAAATTCCCATGACCACTTTGCACTGTAGAATCTTTGGATGTTCTATTGATGATCACGAGTATACCAGACAGTGCCTGTTTGATTGGGTTTCAGGAAAATGGTGTAGAACAGAGATGGCAGTAATTTGGACCCTGCTGAGTAGTCGGCCTAGAGAAGTGGTGTGAAGGTGTGTGTTAAAACATTTGTGGTTGGGTGATGTGGATCTGCCATTAGCTTTCAAATGGTTTGTGACTGACATGGTGCAGCCCCCAGACCCTTGGATGTAAAGGTATGTTGTTATATGGAGAGGTTTCAGTGCAATGTTTAGAATCAGATTGCTATTGTGAAGGGGGCAAGCTATGTGGGATAGAAGCCTGGTTGGTGCATTCTTCCGCAGACCCTTACCCATCACATGTGACAGAACTCCCTCCAGTACTGTGTCCCAGTTGAACTCTTCGTATTTCATGAAGCAAATACCAAACTCCCAGTGCAGCTGCAAGAAACACAACAAAATTGGAGGATGAGCAAATGGCTTCCAAACTGGAAGACACTTAGCACTCAGTGACAACAGTTTACCTACAAAGAGAGAATTCAGCACTGCTGCCTCATGTCCTTTGGAAAATAAGAAACCATGTCCTCCAGGTCACATACATGCAGACCCAGCTTGATGGTCTCACTACAAAGGGAGCTAAAGCTCCTGACAACAACATATATTTCAAGTGCCCAACCTCAGAGGCAGTTTCTCAAAAAGTCTTTAGTCTAGCAGAGCTCCATGTTTGTGGAGTTTTACCCTCTCCCTTACATTTGGAAACTCCTCTACCACCTCCAAGGTTGTGAACTCCTGAGCATTTTCCATTCGTGATGTGTATTCACAGATTTTCTAACTCTTCTCCTCTAATTGTGTCTTACTTGGGGTGAAGGTAATGTCAAGGCATTGTTCTGGATGAGAGTGGGAAGATTTTTGGGTAGCACATATTTGCATACACATTGGATTCTTTCTCCAATTTTCCATTTGAAATACTGAATCCCTGACTGTAAGGGGTAGAAGGAATTCTCCTTCAAAGAATAGTCTGACACTTACAAGAAACAGCCCCCAGGGAGACATCCTGTCTGGGAGACATCCTGTAGTCATCTGTGTTCCTGAGACATCCTGTGGCCATCTGTCTTCCTGAAATATCCTGAGGTTATCTCACCTTGTGAAGACATCCAGGAACTGCTGATAAGAGAGCTTTCAAATCTCCAGCATATAAATTCCTCTGTGTGAACAATAAAAGTTTGCAGCTTGATCAGAACTTTTGTCTTGCTGTCATCTCTCGTGTCTCTTGTCCCTTCATTCCTCCCCACCTAGGTTTGCTACCCACTTTGATGTGTCCTGCAGGCCAGGACAACTGGCGCCCAACGACTGGGGCTCGAGCCTTTGACTGAGGGGGAACCCTGTCCTCCTGGAAGATTTGGACAAGTGGAGCTCGCGATTGCCTCAGCAGACACCACTGAGAGACAGATCCAGGAGGAGAGTGGGGATAACGCACAGTGAGTGACCCACCATGGGACAAGCAGTTTCGTCACATGATTTGTTTTTGTCAGGCCACAAGGAATCCTTAAATACATGGGGGGCACGTGTTAAGAAAAATGACTTAATATTTTTCTTTTCATACATCGAAGAATTTTTTCCATGGTTTCCCCTTGAAGGTACCATTGATGGTAAAAGATGGCTTAGAGTAGAAGACATTTTAAAAGATTATTATGAATCCTTTGGCCCAGAAAAAGTGCCTGTTCCTACCTTTTCTTTCTGGAAATAAATTAGTGAAATTCTTAAAAGTTCACCCTTTGACAATGGTACCTTAATACTTGTCAGGATTGGGGAAGAGACTATGCAAAATACCTCTCGTCCCTTCTCGGCATGCCCATCAGTTAGTATAGACATAGACCCTTCTTAGTCTCCCGAGGACCCTGGGACCTTCCTGATCTTCCTCAAAATCCCACCCTAATGAATAAGGCTCCAATGGTTTCCAACCGCCTTTATGCAGTTTTAAATCCCGGAGAAACATTGACCCCTGGGGATGAGGCTACCTTGGAGAAGGAAGCAGCTCGCTACCATTCAGAAGACTCTCCACCTCTCAGGACCCTGCCACAGACTATAGGACTTACACATTCCCCTCCCTCCTATATCCCTCCTGCCTTTTGTGCTCTGGCCCTTCAGGGGCCAAATGTCCCCCCAGATATTTTTTCCCCACTTCCCTTGCCTAACCTGGCTCAATTGAGAGAGTCTCTCCAACATGGACAGGAACAGATCCAATTTTTAAAAGAATAAAGATCCCTTGACTCTGAGCTCTCTTCATTAGCCTTAGGAATGGAGTCAACACAAGCTGGCCCACAGTGGTCTAATACAAAGGCGAAGCTGCTCCATCGGCCTGTGCTCGCCTTCCAGTCACCACCAGTCAGATAGATAAGCCTGCCCAGGCTGAGGTCAAAGACTTAGAAGAGGAAAAAGAGGAGGAAGCGGGGGAAATGGATCAAGGAGATCAGGACTTAGAGGATGAGGAGTTCACCCCTAGGCAGGAAGGAACCCAGAGTGTCTACAAAAAATTTAGCCTCCATTTTCTTGAAAAACTTAAAAAGGCTTGTGCTCACTATGGCCCCACTGTGCCCTATACGTTGGCTTTATTAGAAAGCTGCAGCACACAATTTCTTACTCCCAATGATTGGAAATTTTTAGACCTAGCTGCCCTCAGTGCCGGAGACTTCCTGCTATGGAATGCAGATTTCAAAGAGCCCTGTCAGAAACTACTCAAAAAAAATTAACAAAGGCCTCCTCTAAATCCTGGACTTATGTTAAGCTAGTGGGCAATGCAACTTTTGACACTAAAACTAAACGGGCACGTTTCCCTGCTGGACTTTTTGCGCAGATTTAGATGGCTGGCTTAGTTGCTTGGAGACGCCTCCCTGAAAGGGCCTCGGCTATCACTTCCCTGGCAAGAACTCGACAAGGGCCCGATGAGCCTTATAGCGACTTTGTTCCCCGGCTTTACCTAGCTGTGGAATGCTTGCTTGGACCAAGCGAAAGCGAAAGCACCTTTGTAAAACATCTTGCCTTTGAAAATGTCAACCCGGCATGTCAGGATGTTCTTCGACATCATAAGGATAAAGGGAAACTTTCTGACTTTATTAGAATCTGTGCAGGCGTGGGTGCAGCCCATGCGATGGGTCTCAAATTAGTGCCGCATTTACCAAGGCCTTTTACAATACTGGCTCAAGTACTTGCTTTACTTGTAAACAACCAGGCCATTTTGCATGCAGGTGTCCGACAGGCAAACAAAGAGTAAGAATAGTGTCTCCTCAAACTGGAGCTAAACCGACCCCAGCTACACTTTGTCCTTGATATGGTAAAGGTCATCACTGGGCCAGTGAGTGTAGATCAATGACAAATGCCCTCAGACAGCCTATTTCTTCCTACTTCTCAGGAAACTCCCTGGGGCAATGAGGTTTGTTCCCTCCCAAACTCCCAACCTACCTCAAAATCCTTCTCCACAATTGGCTCCCTCCAACTACCCACTCCAGGCAGTGCAGGATTGGACCTCTGTGCCACCACTGATACAATATTAGACTCAATGCAAGGGCCCCAGATAATACCAACTGGAATTATGGGTGCCCCTCCATCTCATACGTGTGCCCTTATTCTTGGAAGAGCCTCTACTACCTTACAAGGTGTTCAGGTCTTCCCTGGCATTAATGATAATGATTTCACTGGAGAAATAAAAATAATGGCCACAGTTATTAATAGAGTTGCGGCCATCCCAGGAGGAAAAAGTCTTGCACAATTAATACTTCTTCCCTTAGATTAAGGGGCATTTCCACCTCCCAAACCTACTGTGGGGGACTGCCTCCTTGAGCTCCTCTGAGGTATATTGGGTTCATCCCATTTCTCATATTAGACACACCCTTACCTTACTTATTGAAGGAAAGGAATACCAAGCAATTGTACTTACTGGAGCTGATGCGACAATTATTTCTCAAAAATACTGGCGATCAGGTTGGCCCCTCACCCCATCCTTGACTGACCTTAAAGGGATAGGAAAGTCAAAAAATCCTCTGGTCAGCTCTACTGCTCTTAGCTGAACTGATAAAGAGGGTAATAAGGGAACTGTCACTTCTTTCATTGTTCCTGACCTCCCTGTTTACCTATGGGCTGGAGATATTTTGAGTCAAATAGAAGTTATTCTTGCCAGTCCCAATTCCATGGTGACTCATCAAATGCTCCGAATGAATTTTGTCCCTGGTACAGGCCTTGGGAGGCTGAGACAAGGACTGGTGGAGCCTATACAACCAATAAAAAAAAATACATATGGACTTGGATATTTGGATTTTTAGTGTCGGTTCCTGACCCTCCTGTTCCCATGGAGATAAAATTATTTGGGAGACTCAGACTCTTGTGTGGGTGGATCAGTGGCCCCTTACCCAAGAAAATTTGGAGGCTGCATCCATGTTAGTGAAGGAACAGCTGGCAGCCCGCCATGTAGAGCCCTCAACCTCACCATCGTACACTCCTATTTTTGTTATCAAGAAAAAATCAGGCAAGTGGCGCCTTTTACAAGATTTGTGTGCCATTAATAAAGTTATACTCCCGATGGGAGCACTACAGCCAGACATTCCCACACCAGTGGCTATTTCCAAAAACTATTGTAAAATGGTTATGGACTTAAAAGATTGCTTTTTTACCATTCCTTTGTATCCTGTGGATAGACCCTATTTTGGCTTTAGTCTTTCTTGCATTAATATTCAGGGCCCTATGCAGAGACTTCAATGGAAGGTTCTTCCCCAAGGTATGGCCAACATCCCTACTCTTTGCCAAAAATACGTTGCTCAAGAAGTAGACCCTGTGAGAGAGCGAGGGCCACAAATTTATATTTTACATTATATGGATGATTTGTTAATTGCTGCACCTAATACCCATGATCTTAATAATTGTTACTTGGACTTTTACAAAATCCTCACTACCTTGGGACTACAGATAGCTCCTAATAAGGTTCAAACACAGGACTCTTATAAAAGTTTGGGCCTTAAAATTCTACAGAAATCAGATCCAAATTTCTAAAATACAACTACGTGTGGACCATCTTCACACCCTTAAAGATTTTCAGAAATTACTGAGGCATATTCAATGGCTAATAACATACTTAAAATTATGCACTTGTGTACTTTTGACCCTTAATGATATTTTGAGAGGTAATTCCCACCCCTCCTCCCCTCAAAATCTTACTCCCAAGGCATAACAGGCATTAAACCAAGTCACAGGAGCCATTGCCCAACAATTTGTTACGCAAATTTCTTATAACCTTCCTCTGGTTCTGGTTATTTTACACACTCCTCATACACCCACAGGAATATTTTGGCAGCGAGATCCACATTTTAATAATAAAGACTGCCCCTTGTTTTGGGTCCATTTACCCACCACATCCTCGAAGGTTATTACTGTTTATCTTGCTCAGGTAGCTTCTATTATTTTTAAAGGTCATTTGATTTCTCTACAACATTTTGGCAAAGACCCTGATAATATTTTTATTCCATATACTAAGGACCAAACCCAATTTTTACTAGAGACAAGGGATGAATGAGGTATTTCCCTATCAGGCTTTTGGGAACAATTGATCACCACCTCCCCAATGACCCCCCTTTACATTTTGTCCAGTTACATCCATTTACTTTTCCTGAAATTACTCAAAATGCTCCCATTCCTCAAGCCCTTACTGTCTTTACAGATGGTTCCTGTAATGGCCGAGCGGTCTTTGTTGTCAATAACCAGCCTACCACCTTTGATACTGTCTATCAGTCACCACAGTTTGTGGAATTGTTTGACATAACACAAGTTTTTATAACATTTTTTATAATCCTGTTAATATTTATAAAGACAGTGGCTACATTGCTCATTCTGTGCACCTGCTGGTGATTTCACCCTCCATTAAGGCTTCTAACAATGCGGCCTTTCTGTTTCACCAGCTTCAGCAGCTAATTCAGGTCAGACAACACCCATTTTTCTTAGGACACATAAGGGCACACTCTGATCTTTCCAGCCCTCTAATTCAAGGTAATGCCCAAGCTGATGCAGCAACTCGTTCCATCTTTCCAATTTTTGTTGGCTCCATTCAAAAGGCCACGGAGTTACACAATCTACACCATTTAAATTTCCAGAGCCTTTGATTAGTTTGTAAAATTACCAGGCAACAGGCACGAGAAATAGTAAAAGCATGCCCTAGTTGCGCTGCCTCCCTCCCCATTCAACACTTGGGAGTTAACCCCCGAGGATTACTGCCCGATCAGTTTTGGAAAATGGATGTTACTCATTTTCTTGAATTTGTAATAGCCAAATATATATACACATTTCTGTAGATACCTTCAGCGGCTTTATTTTTGCATCACCACATTCTGGAGAGGCTACCAAAAATGTCCTTTCTCATCTTGTTTCAGCCTTTTCTGTTATGGGTAAACCAATACATATTAAAACAGATATTTATCCTACATATACCATTGCCAAGTTTAAACAGTTTTGTGCTACCTTGCCAATTTGTCATACTCCTGGAATTCCATACAACCCTCAGGGCCAAGGCATTGTGGAACTTGCCCACCTTACCTTAAAAACTTGGCTAACCCTCCTTAAGGCTTCCTCCCTTGTATTTACCACACCCAGGCATCGCCTTAACAATGCATTATTTGCCGTTATTTTTCTTACCCTAGACAATGAAGGCCATTTGGCAGCAGACAGACACTGCCATCCCTCGTCCAATTCTGTTCGCCCACCTGTTATGTGACACAATCCCCTTACAAATAAATAAAAAGGCCCAGATCCTGTCCTCATCTGGGGAGGAGGCTCAGCTTATGTTTTGGACCAAGATCAAACAGCCCCAAGATGGTTACCAGAACTCCTGGTTAAACAGGTTAATGACTTACCTCAAAACAGGGACAGAGGGACTCCTCATGAGGACAAAATTTCTTCTTTTTCAGATGCAGCCAACAATCTGCCAGCCTTGGAATAACAGTTCCTGTGGGCACAGGTACACTGGCTTAGGCACGTCTATTCACTCTTACCATCGCCTGTCTCAACAAATTATAAACTCTATCAGTAACAACTGATAAAAACTCTATCATGAACCATTAAAGATTTGCAGGACCAAATAGACTCCCTGGCAGAAGTGTTCCTTCAAAAAAGACGAGGCTTAAATTTGCTGACAGCTAACCAGGGAGGTATTTGCTTGGCCTTAGGGGAATGATGCTGCATTTATGCCAATAATTCTGGCATAGTATGCACTAAAATTAAGCAGCTTCAAGAAGATCTAGAAAAGAGACGAAGGGAAATATTTGAAAATCCCCTCTGGACTGGGCTTAATGGATTTCTGCCCTATCTTCTTCCCCTATTAGGCCCTTTGTTGGGTTTACTTTTAATGGTGTCCCTAGGACCCTGCATTATAAACAGGCTGTTACAATTTATTAAAGAACAGATTAATATTTTGGCCTCTAAGCCCCTACAGGTCCACTATCATCACCTGGATATGGAAGACCGTGCTGCCAACATTTAAAAGGATGTTCTACCCTCCTCACAAGCTTATTTCTTAAGGTTACATGCCCACAGATCTCGCTTTCTTATATAAAACTCTAAGTAACAGCTCTGACCAACCATCTTCTGCCCTTGCCATAAGGGTTCGTCCTCCATGGGCCCCTCTGTTTGGGGGAGGACACACCCATGGAGTGAGGACGTTAGGCCATAATAACAGAGGGTGCAGGAAGGACTGCAGGAGGATGGATCCATGGTTCCCAAAACCCAAGTCTTCTGAGTGACACGCTCTGGTGCATGGCAGTTGGCATGCTTCCCCCTCAAAGCCGTCTCCTTAAAAAACATGCCTAGGCCACCACGAAATCTCCTAGTAAACATGCTCGATCAGATCAGGAGATATTCTAAGGCCTGTTAGAGAAACAGAGCCTCTATAACCCCCTAAAACATTGGCCTGTAAGGTATGGTCAAATATTTAATATAAGAAAGGGGGAAGATGTCAGGGGCTAGAAGGAAGTTCTCCTTCAAAGAATAGCCTGACACTTACAAGAAATAGACCCCTGCGAGATTTCCTGCCTGGGAGACATCCCGCAGCCATCTATCACCCTGAGACATCCTGCGGCTATCCGTCTTCCTAAAATATCCTGAGGTTATCTCACCCTGTGAAGACATCCAGCAACTGCCGATAAGAGAGCTTTCTCATCCGCAGCATATAAATACACTGTGAGAACTATAAAAGTTTTCAGCATGATCAGAACTGTTGTCTTGCTGTCTTCTCTCATCACTCTTGTCCCTTCATTCCTCCCCAACAAGGTTCAACGCCCACGTTGAAGTGTCCAGCCGGCCCGGACACCTGACACTAAACCATAACCTACTAGACTCTGACTACTAATCCTAATATGATGGAGAAAAATAATCCAAACAGAATGGAAATACAAGCAGTACAGAGGAGGCATGGTGTATAGTTGGACTTGCCTTTTGAATGATATAGGGTAGGTGTTATAAATCTAGCTAATTTTTAACTGAAATAGTTCTCCACATGTTTTTAAAGTTAACAAATATGTGAATACCTGTCTCCCTTTCTCTGTAGCCAATTAAGCACATGTATTTTTATATGCACATATAGAATCTTACCTGGTATCACACGTATATTCTTCTGAGGTGTCTGACTTGGCAAATACAAATTGTGAGAAGAAATCACTCCTCCTAAACTCTGTTGGAACTGAAAATTCAACCTATGGGTGAGCCTCCTAGTAGAACAACATTATACATAAATCGATGTTCGGTAAAATAAATATTTTTGCATCTGTGGCTGATGTACATTTCATGAAGAATTTCGATTAGCATATATATTGCTACATTTTATTGTCTGTGTGTGTTTTTTAATATATATATATATATATATATATATATATATATATATATATATACTCTCCAAATTTTTCCAAATATAAAATATATGTGTCTTATATACACTACCTAAATTCATTCATGTTCATAAATATATGTGTCTTATATACACTACCTAAATTCATTTATGTTCATGTATGTGGATTTATAATCAACATTTCACAAGATTATTCTCAGAAATATTCATCCACCTGAAATACATATTTGTTTCCTATTACTGAAAACTAACTTCAGTGAATGGTGCATACAATCCTAATATTTCTACATTAACTGACCCTGTTTAACATCAATGCAAGTAGATTCCTATGGGACATGATGTGTATTTTGAAGTTCATTTTATTCAACACTGGTACAATAGAATTTCTATAGTTTACGAACATCATAGGACATATATTTCATCCATAAGTTCACAAATTTATAGGCATTTGATTCACTTTCAGTCATTTACTGATTCAGAACACATGTATTCCTCCAGGTTTCTTGACTGGTCTTTTCATGAGACTTCATTTCAAACACATTATTTTTGATTTCCATAATCATTTTGAAGCAAAACTCACACACTCTTCATGATAAAACATAACCCTAATATTACCATTAGATGTATTACTGGTTGGAATGAATAATTGTATATCAATATAAGATTTTCTGTATATATTCAGATATCAATTCAATCCTTTATTTAAAGTTGGAACCAATTATATTATTTATTCACAGTATGGTCTATTCATGCATTATCTCTACATTCATAGACACAGGGTACATCTATTTGTAACCCCAATACTAATTTATTCGTCTTCAAAATGTTGCTCCCAGAAATGGTGGAAGAAATACTCATGTCACCTGATCTACGTATGCATTTATCACAGTAATATTCTGGACACAAAAAGCAGAGGTCACACTTATGATTGTACCAAAGCCTAAATGGAAAGTGAGCATGGATTACTAAAAACATTCATGTCCAGGTTGCCTAATGCTCTCAAATGTCAATCCTATTTATGACAACATATTTGTTTCTTCCTAAGACTATATATTCAACCTCAGCCCTGTTGCAAATGTCTAATCCTATCACTCACTTTATACTTTCCCTGATTTCCTAATGTCTCTATTGATGTCTGCTTTCCTAAATATTTTCACCAGTTCACAATTTTGACTAACACTTCACATGTGCTGACATTTACATTCACTGTCTATGTGATACCCTATTGCTAAAGAACTTTTGTTACAATTCCTGTACTCACTCTTCTTCTGAAACCTACAGAATATCTTCCTAATCCTACCGACTATCCCAGTTTGAGTGGATACTCACTTCTACATTCAATCATCCAAGGTACAAGGTCCTATGCCATTGATTATTGATTTATCTGAAACATCTATGCAGAACATGTATCAAAGCTAAGTATCCCAATCAAGAGCGCAATGCCCTAGTGGGATTCCAATCTTACCTAGATTTCTGTTTTCATACTTATATTTCACCTATATATTCTTATAAATATATCACAGGTTCCCAATACCATTATTCATCAAGCAGAATGATTCCTAACCCAAATCAAACCTGTTATTAAGCGAAACGATACACTGTTCCCTCAATCTAACTTTACAGAAGAGCAGGGACAGTGTTGGTCCTAAAATAGAGGAATGTAGTGAATCTTCCACCTGTTGAAAAACTCAAAGTTTCATGCAGAAGTGATCCCTGGAGAAGATATAGGCACCACTGAAGGACCTGAGAGAGCAAAAGTCAACTTCCATGGCAAACAACCTGGTCAGGATGAAAGGTTGTTACTGAATCAGCCTCTCTGTTCTTTTTTTTATTATTGGTTGTTCAAAACCTTACAAATCTTTTGACATAACATATTCATACATTAGCATACATTAGCTTCAAGTGATTTATGAACTCCCATTTTTACCCCAGATACAGATTGAAGAATCACTTCGGTTACACATCCACATTTTTACATAATTCCATACTAGTAATTGTTGTATTCTGCTACCGTTCCTATCCTCTACTATCCCCCCTCCCCTCCCCTCGGATCTTCTCTGTCCACCCCATCTACTGTAATTCATTTCTCACCTTGTTTATTTTCCCATTCCATTCACAACCTCTAATATGTAATTTAGTATAACAATGAGGGTCTCCCTCCATTTCCATGCAATTCCCCTTTTCTCTCTCTTTCCCTCCCACCTCATGTCTCTGTTTAATGTTAATCTTTTCTTCCTGCTCTTCCTCCCTGCTCTATTCTTAGTTGCTCTCATTATATCAAAGAAGACATTTGGTATTTGTTTTTTAGGGATTGGCCAGCTTCACTAAGCATAATCTGCTCTAGTGCCACCCATTAGAATATGGACTCAAACAGTCCTGTTTGGAGAGCTGGTCCCGGGTGCCTATGGTTGATATACATTCTAACTTGTGAAAGTGTCACAGGACGTAGGGGCAGCCTCCATCTCATGGGACCCTTGGAAGCAACTGTTAGGACAAAGTTGTTGCTAAGGCAGTGACCTCATTCAGTTCCTGAAGGAAGTGACCTCACCTCACTTCCTTGGTGATGGAACTCTAAGAACTTGGGATGCAGGAAGACAGGCACCCAGAGCCTGTCCCAGTCCCAGTCCCAGTGGTCTCACTTGTTTGGATATACCAAGGACAGAGTCAGTCTTTCTTGGTACCTACTGATATGAGAATGGCCAAAAGCCAGAAAAGCTCTAAAGAGGGGCCTTTCCTGAGAAAGCAGATAGTGGTTCACCAGTGGCTCCTGACATCTTCACAGAGTTGGTTAAAGAGACCAGATCTGAGACAGGACAGGCCATTTCGGGGGAACATACTATAACCCACCAGTCAGAGGACACTCTGGATAGTCACAGACCTACTTTGGGGAAGGAGGTGCCTCTGTGGGTGTCGCTGTGTGTTTATGGATTTGCCTCATGTTCTGAGAATAGATAGAAAAGGCGGTTTGTTTGGTTTTGAGTGAACTGTTTCTAGTAAGTCATTTGACAACGCGAGTGTTTCTATGTCTGTGTATCCCACTGTGTCCATGGTTATAGACATTAGAAAAGATAATGCATCAATTGATGTGTCCTGTCTAGTAGAAAGCTTCCCATCATTTATTCTGCCAAATTGATGAATGGATTTTGGCTTGCCTTATCGATGGGCAACACAGGCTATCTTCCAAAGTTCGTGCGTTCTTCCTGAATTCTGGCCACTCTACAGAATAGGCTCATGGTTTTGTGTCCAATATATGTACCATTTCCAAACCCTGTTACATGGCCATGTACTGGATAGCTGAAGGGAATGGCGAGCATCTCAGAAAACTCAGATATCAGTGTGACCAATAAAGTCTCAGTGGAGAAACCCTGCTTTGCTTACCTATTGTTCTGTTGCCCTGAATGTCAGGAAGGTCTTTGTTTCAGGCCACCCCTTTGTGAAGCCTGAAGAAAACAGGTTTCAAATGGAAATGAATGGGCATCACCTGTGGCTCTTTGCTTAATTGCTTTGAAAAGGGATGTGTCTGAATCAGCCTCTTGGCCCTGTTTGAGGCAATGGCTTAGATTCTCACCACCTGATGTATCTTAAGAATGATCCCATGTGTGCATTCAAAACCAAAATGGCCAAAAGAGCAGTCATTGTGGATGAAGTCTCTCCCCTTTCTCTTTTAGGTTCCTGACCTCCATCAAGTGAGAATAGGGATCCTTTGGGTCAAATGATTTCTTCAAAGCCCTGCAGAAGCTAGCCGATATGTGCTTGGGTTTTATAATGACTCCAATTCACATAAAAAAATAAACCCCACAGTCAGTAGGCCTCAAATTGGAGAAGCAGAGAAGTATTAACAGCAGGCCTATTTGATCACTCCTAGTTCACAGGAAGTGTGTCCAGGCAACCCTGATTTTAGGCCATTAATGGGCAAGGGAGATTATTTTGGAGACTGTCTTGTGTTTCGCCCCTCATGGAAACATCCAGCCAGAGGTTATGATGAGTGTCTATATGAAAGATCATGAGGGCCATGTGGGAGTGTTTTGGTTTTAATTGTGGCCATTTGTTTGGTGTTTGGAAGACATGACTGGGTCCACCTTTACATGAACTCTGGTGTGATTCCCCTTAGAGACTGAGTTCTGGAACTGAACTCAGAGAATTATTGCCATGAATTGCGTTGGGATTTTCGGAGGCCATGCATGAGAGTCCCCCTTGAAAACTGAGATCTATGTGCAGGGTGGCTTTCAACAGAGCACTGGGAATCACAGCCAAGATATCACGTGATTTTATTCTGAAAGACTTGTCAGCCATATTTGAGAGTCGAAACACACATGGACCTCATTGTAGACCTCAATGGGACTGGCTTCATGTGACCATTTGGCCACTTTTTGAGAAGCCTTGCCTGTGAGAATTCTCCAAAGCTTTCATTGAAATGTGCTTCCTCTACATTTAATGGTTCTGGAGTGAATTTTAACCCACAGTGCCTCCAACATCATCATTGAAAAATGGCTACAAAAATACCATAAAATTTTTGAATTTCCCATCACCAGGTGGCAATGGAGGACCTTTGGATGTCCTGTTGCTGATCATGAGTATACCAGACAGTGCTTTGATTGACTCGGTTTCATGAAAATCGTGTAGAACAGAGATGCCAATAAGTTGGAGCCTGCTGAGTAGTGGGCCTAGAGCCGTGGTGGTCAGGTGTATGATAAAACATCTGTGGTGGGGCCTGTGGATCTTCCATTGGCTTCCATATGGCTTGTGACTGACATGGTGCAGCAAGCAGTCCCTTCTATATAAAGGCATCTTGTAATACTGAGAGATTTCAGGGCAATGTTCAGAATCAAGTTGCTATGGTCAATGGGGCAATATATGTGGGCTAGAAGTATGTTTGGTGCATTCTCCTGCAGAAACTGACCCACCACATGTGACAGAACTCCATCCAGCACTGTGACCCACTAGAACTCCTTGTATTTTTGAATCAAATAGCAAACTCCCAGTGTAGCAGCAAGAAACACCATGAAATTTGGAGGATGACCAAATGGCTTCACAGTCCACATGGGGAGACACTTAGTCCCCAGTGGTCACAGTTTAACTACAAAGAGCAAATTCAGCACTGCTGCCTCATCTTCACTGGAAAATAAGAAACCATGTCCTCCAGGTCACATAGATGTAGACCCAGCTTTGATGGTCTCACTACAAATGAAGCTAAAGCTCCAGAAAACAACATATTTTTCAGGTGCCCAACCTCAGAGGCAGTTCTTCAAGAAGTCTTTAGGCCAGCAGAGCTCCATGTTTGTGGAGTGTTCACCCTATCCCTTACTTTTGGGAACTCCTCTACCACCTCCAGTGTTGTGAACTACTGAGCATATTCCATTCCAGATATATATTCACAGATTTTCTAACACTTCTCCTCTAATTCTGTCTTACTTGGGGCAAAAGTAATGTCAAGCCATAGTTCTTGATGAGAGTGGGAACATTTTTGTGTAGCACATATTTACATACACATTGGATTCATTTTCCAATTTTCCATTTGAAATACTGAATCCCTGACACTAACCCCTACCCTACTAGACTCTGACTACTAATCGTAATATCATGGAAAATAATAACCCAATCAGAATAGAAATACAAGCAGTTAAGAGGAGGCATGTTTGGTATTCTTGGACTTGCCTTTTGCATTACATAGGGTAGGAGTTATAAATCTAGTCAATTTTTTTGTTGAAATAGTTCTCCATGTGTTTTTAAAGTTAACAAACATGTGAATTTATGTCTCCCTTTCTCTGTAGCCTAGTCAGCAAATGTATTTTTATATGCATATATAGAATCCTACCTAGTATTACACGTACATTTTTGTGAGGTGGCTGACTTGGCAGATACAAATTGTGAGAAGATATCACTCCTCCTAAATGCTGTTGAAACTGAAAATTCAACCTATGGCTGAGCCTCCTATTTGAACAACATTATACATAAATCCATGTTCAGTAAAATTAATATTTTTGGATCTCTGGATGATATGTATTTCACGATAAATTTCCGTTGGCATACATAATGCTACATTGTAATGTCTCTCTGTGTATATATATATATATATATATATATATATATATATATATATACTCTCAAGATTTTTCAAAATATGAAATATATGTGCCTTATTGTGCACTCCCCAAATTCATTCATATCATGAATGTGGATTTATAATCAACTTTTCAAAAGATAATTCTCAGAAATATTCATCAACCTGAATTACATATTGGTTGCCTAGTACTGAAATCTATCTTCAGTAAATGGTGCATACAAAACATAATATTTCGACATTGCAAGTTGGCCGCGAATAGAGTGCATCACACCCAGTGTACCACGCCACATTGCAGGTGAATAACGAGTTAAAATGACAAAAGACTATCTTGTTAGGATCTTATAGAAAAATGGGTGTGCACCGAAACCTAAAAGAATGATTTCCACCAACGAGGTCCGGTAATTGAGTCTCAAACGTGAGCTGAATATGCAACCGGAGATCCGGGCTTACTGATCCGTGCGGCCCGCCCCGTGGCTACAGACGTCGGGGCACCACCGAGAAGCGACTAGCATCCAGGGAGAAACGTTGCTGCAGATTCTGTGGAATCCTGCCGGCTGACCCCCCACTGAGCCCCAGGCGGAGTTCGGGATCTCAGTCAGGGAAGGAAGCGCTACAGTTCTATCCCCCACAATGGAAACTCCACCAAGGAAACAAACGGCAACCATCTTGGAGAGCTGAAGTAACCACCGCCACTCTCCGACAGATTGCAACAATAAAACAGTTGTGTGTTTTCCGCTCATCTGCCATACAGTAGGATATTTGCATAAAATCTTTCCTAAGCTTTCCAGGGGAGGGATTATCAGAGAGAGCCTGAATAAAGATGGGGGGGAAACTAGAGGCACCTGACCTTCTACTCCCCCTCCCATCAGTGGTGAAAACAAAATCTGTCTAGCCAGCGATGCGGAAGGGGCAAACGGAAAAAAAAAAAAAAAAAAAAAAAACAATAGAGTGCTGGGGTTCCCAATAGACACAATCCACACCCAAGAAACGGCAGGCCAGAGTACAGTTTGAGCTGCCGAGGGCATTACTCAGGGGAAAACTGGTGTAGCAAGAGAAACCAGGACTAGCAGGAGAAACCAGGGGACTAGAGGCCAGGCCCGCGTGACTGGGCGCCTGGAGAACGCTCGCCCGCCGGCAACAGCCGGCCCGCTGCAGGTGCAACTGGACGGCTGGAGACCGCCTGCCCACCAGCGACCAATCACCTGCCATATGCCTGCCCTAATGGGTGGCTAGAGATCGCACAACCGCCGATGACAGCCCACCCGCTGACTGCGTGACTGGACAGCTTGTGACCGCCTGCACACCCGCGACCAGGAGCTGAAAACAAACAGAGACAGTACAGTCCCACACCCCCATGCGAACACCCGGGCAAAGAGCCTGGGGCCCACCATAGCAGAGAGGTGACATCATTGGAGCTCGGCCGTCGGAATTCCTTCCCAGTGGAATCCACTTTAGCATGCACAGTTTACCAACACAAAGGAGCTACAATAGAGATATATAAAACCAAAACAAATATATAGAAGAGAGCAGAAACACAGCAATCAAACAGAGCTGGAAAGTAATGTGAACTTCATGAAAAAACAAGGGAAAAAGGTGTACAAATAATGCCGGACAACTTAATTCTACAGGAGGACCTAGAATCATCAGAAACAGGGATAGGGAAAAAACTCAATGCATCCCTAACTCAGATGGAAAGAAATATTAGAGAAGACATGAGGCAGCAAGTCCAAGCAATAAAATAATATTTTGAAAATGAATTAAACAAACAAATTCAAATGGCAAAGAAGGAGCTTTACCAAAAGACAGAGTTCTTAAAAAAATCAAACAGTAATCCTAGGAATGCAGAAAAATATAAACCACATTAAAAACTCAAACGAGAATATTGTAAATAGACTAGATTAAGTAGAAGTCAGAAGATCAGATAATGAAGACAAAGTTTATCAACTTGAAAAGAATATAGTGAACACAGAAAAGATGCTTATATCCCATGAGCAATCTATTTAAGAGATATGGGATGTCATAAAAAAACAAATTTGAGAGTCATCAGGATAGAAGAAGGCATAGAGATTCAAACCAAAGGAATGGACAACATATTAAATGAAATAATTCTAGAAAACTTCCCAGAGATAAAAGATGGAATGGATTGCCAAATCCTTGAAGCCTACATGACCTCAAACATTCAAAACCATAATAGACCAACTCCAAGACATAGAATTATCAAGATAGCTAACATACAGAACAAGGAGAGAATATTAAAAGCTAAAAGAGAAATGAGGCAGATTACATTCTGGGGTAAACCAATTAGGTTAACGACTGAATTTTCATCACAAACTTTGAAAGCGAGTAGATCCTGGAACAATGTATTTCAAACGCTGAAAAATAATGGATTCCAACCAAGAGTACTGTATCCATCAAAATTAAGTTTGGGATTTGACAATGAAATTAGTGTCTTTCACGATAAACAAAAGCTAAAAGAATTTGCAGAAAGAACACCAGCACTGCAAAGCATTTGAGCAAAATACTAGAAGAAGAGGAATTGATAAATAGTGCCCCAAACTAACAGCAGGAGGTATCTCAGTAAAGGGGGAGAAAAATAACCAAAAAGTAAAAACTAGCCAAACTAAAAATAAATAAATAAATAAACATGAATGAAAGTAAAAATCATATTTCAATTGTAACCTTAAATGTTAATGGCATAAACTCACCAATCAAGAGACATAGGTTAGTAACCTGAATCAAAAAAACAAATCCTACAGTCTGCTGCCTTCAGGAGACTCATATGATAGGTAAAGACATACACAGGCTGAAAGTAAAAGGTTGGGATAAATCATACCACTCACATGGCCCTCGGAAGCAAGCAGGAGTAGCCATACTCATATCAAATAAAATCAATTTCAAACCTACGTTAATAAAAAGGGATAACGAAGGACACTATGTACTGTTAAAAGGAACCATCCACCAACAAGACATAACAATTATCAATTTGTATGCACCAAACAATTGAGCTGCAACGCTCATGAAACAAACTCTCCTCAAGTTCAAGAGTCAAATAGACTACAACACAATAACTGCGGGTGACTTCAACACACTGATCTCGCCATTAGAAAGATCCTCTAGACAAAAACTGAATAAAGAAACTATGGAATTCAACAGCACAATAAATAACCTAGGCTTAACCAACATATATAGAATATATCAACCATCCTCAAGTGGATACACGTTCTTCTCAGCAACACAAGGATCCTACTCAAAGATAGTTCATATATTATGCCATAGGGCAACCCTTAGTAAATATAAAGGCTTGGAGATAATACCATGCACCATATCTGATCATATTGGAATGAAACTGGAAATAAATGATAAAAGAAGGAAGGAAAAATCCTACATCATATGGAAAAATGAACAATATTCTACTGAATGATCAATGGGTTACAGAAGACATAGAGGAGGATATAAAAAATTCTTATAGACAAATGACAATACAGACACAACATACTGGAATCTATGGGACACAATGAAAGCAGTTTTAAGAGGGAAATTCATTTCTTGGAGTTCTTTCCTCAAAAAAATAAAATAAAATAAAATAAATGAACTCACACTACACTTCAAAAACCTAGAAAAAGAAAAGAAAAACAACAGCAAATGTAGTAGAAGACAAGAAATAATTAAAATTAGAGCAGAAATCAACGAAATTGAAACAAAAAAAAACATTGAAAAAATTGATAAAACTAAAGGTTGGTTCTTTGAAAACATAAATAAGATCGACAGGCCCTTAGCCATGCTAACAAAGAGAAGAAGAATGAGAACTCAAATTACTAACATACAGCATGAAAAAGGCATTATCATAACAGACACTACAGAAATACAGAAGATAATTAGAAAGTATTTTGAAACCCTATATTCAAATGAAATAGAAGATAGTGAAGATATCAATAAATTTCTTAAGTCATACGATGTGCCAAGATTGAGTCAGGAAGACACACACAATTTAAACAGACCAATAAAAAAGGAAGAAATACAAGAAGCCATCAAAAGACTACGAACCAAAAAAAGCCCTGGAGCGGATGGGTATAGAGCGGAGCTCTACAAAACCTTAAAAGAAGAATTAATACCAATACTTTTCAAGCTATTTCAAGAAATAGAAAATGAAGGTGCTCTTTCAAATTCATTCTATGAGGCCAAAATCACCCTGATCCCGAAACCAGACAAAAACACTTCAAAGAAACAAAACTACAGACCAATATCTCTAATAAACTAGGATGCAAAAATTCTCAATAAAATCCTGGTGAATGTAATACAAAAGCATATCAAAAAATTGTGCACCATGATCAAGTAGGATTCATCCCAGGGATGCAAGGCTAGTTCAATATACGGAAATCCATAAATGCTATTCACCACATCAATAGACTTAAAGACAAGAACCATATGATCATCTTGATAGATGCAGAAAAAACATTCGACAAAGTTCAGCCTCCCTTTATGTTCAAAACACTAGAAAAACTAGGGATAACAGGAACTTACCTCAACATTGTAAAAGCTATATATGCTAAACCTCAGGCTAGCATCATCGTAAATGGAGAAAAACTGAAGGCATTCCCTCTAAAATCTGGAAGAAGACAGGGATGCCCTCTATCACCACTTCTATTCGATTTAGTTCTTGAAATACTAGCCAGAGCAATTAGACAGACAAAAGAAATTAAAGACATGAAAATAGGAAAAGAAGAACTTAAATTATCGCTATTTTCAGATGACATGATAATATATTTAACAGACTCAAAAGGGTCTACAAACAACTGCTAGAGTTAATAAATGAATTCAGCAAAGTGGCAAGATATAAAGTCAACACGCATTAATCAAAGGCATTCCTGTATATCAGCAGAAAAACTTCTGAAATTGAAATGAGGAAAACCACTCCATTCACTATATCCACAAAGAATATAAGATACTTGGGAATCATCCTAACGAAAGAGGTGAAAGATTTATATAATGAAAACTACAGAACCCTAAAGAGAGAGATAGAAAAAGATCTTAGAAGATGGAAAAATGTACTTTGTTCATGGATAGGCAGAATTAACATCATCAAAATGTTGATATTACCCAAAGTTCTCTACAGGTTTAAATCGGTGCCAATAAAAATCCCAACGGCATTTATTGTAGAAATGATAAAGCAATCATGAAATTCATATGGAAAAACAAAAGACCCTGAATACCATAAGCAATTCTAAGCAGGAAGTGTGAATCTGGAGGTATAGCGATACAAGAGTTCAAACTGTACTACAAAGCAATAGTAATAAAAACATCGTGGTACTGGTACCAAAACAGGCAGCTGGACCAATGGTATAGAATAGAGGACACAGAAACCAATCCACAAAATTACAACTTTCTTATATTTGATAAAGGGGCTAAAAACATGCAATGGAGGAAAGATAGCATCTTCAACAAATGGTGCTGGGAAAATTGGAAATCCATATGCAACAAAATGAAACTGAATCCCTTTCTCTCACCATGCAAAAAGTTAACTCAAAATGGATCCAGGAGCTAGATATCAAATCAGAGACACTGCGTCTAATAGAAGAAAAAGTTGGCTACGATCTACATACTGTGTGGTCGGGCTCCACATTCTTTAATAGGATGCCCATAGCCAAAGAGTTAATAACAAGAATAAACAAATGGGACTCACTTAAACTAATTTTTTTTTTCTCAGCAAGAGAAACAATAAGAGAGGTAAATAGAGAGCCTACATCCTGGGAACAAATTTTTACCCCTCACACTTCAGATAGAGCCCTAATATCCAGAATATACAAAGAACTCAAAAAAATTAAACAATAAGATAACAAATAACCCAATCAACAAATGGGCCAAGGACCTGAACAGACACTTCACAGAGGAGGACATTCAATCAATGAACAAGTACATGAAAAAATGCTCACTATCTCTAGCAGTCAGAGAAATGCAAATCAAAACCACCCTATGATACCATCTCACTCCAGTAAGATCGGCAGCCATTATGAAGTCAAACAAAATAAGTGTTGGTGAGAATGTGGGGAAAAGGGTACACTTGTACACTGCTGGTGGGACTGCAAATTGGTGAGGCCAATTTGGAAAGTACTATGGTGATACCTTGGAAAGCTGGGAATGGATCCACCATTTGACCCAGCTATCACCCTTCTCGAACTATTTCCTGAGGATCTTAAAAGAGCGTACTGTAGAGATACTGCCACATCAATGATCATAGCTGCACAATTCACAATAGCTAGACTGTGGAACCAACCTAGATGCCCTTCAATAAATGAATGGATAAAAAAATGTGGCTTTTATACAAAATGGAGTATTACTCTTCATTAAAAAATGACAAAATCATTGAATTTGCATGGAAATGGATGGCATTAGAGCAGATTATGCTAGGCGAAGCTAGCCAATCCTTAAAAAAACAAATGCCAAATGTCTTCTTTGATATTAAAAGAGCAACTAAGAACAGAACATCGAGGAAGAGCATGAGGAAAAGTTTATCATTAAACAAAGACGAGTTGGGGGAGAGAAAGGGAGAGAGAAGGGAAAGCATATGGAAATAGTAGGAGACCCTCAATGTTACACAAAATTACATATAAGAGGATTTGAGGGGAAATGGGGGGGAAACAATGGAGAGAATTGAACAACAGCAGATGAGGTAGAGAGGGAAGATGGGAGGGGAGGGGAGGGGGGATAGTGAGGGATAGGAAAGGTCGCAGAATACAACAGTCACTAATATGCTATTGTTCAAAAATGTGAATGTGTAACCAATGTGATTCTGAAATTCATATTTGTGGAAAAAATGGGAGTTCATAACCCATTTGAGTCAAATGTATCAAAGATGATATATCATGAGCTTTGTAATGTTTGGAACAACCAATAGAAATAAATAAATAAATAACGGTTTAAAATTGAGAGGGAAGAAATCAGCTAAAAATGGGTTGAGATGCATTCATTTTGCTAAGCAGAAACTTTGTTTCGTTTAGTTGTAACTATCACAAATTTATTTTACCAGGAAATTGGCTTTTGAAAATGCACATAAATTGAGATTAAAGGATAATTCACCTACCTTCATGAAAAATTCATAGCATTTTCTATATTTTTCATATTTCATTTTTTTTCGTGAATATTTTGTCATGGACCAGGTCTAGTCTTAGGCTATTCTTCCAGAATACTACCTCATCTGACAAATTCGTACAATGTGTTGGATTGTTGTTTTCACCTTTTATTTAATAGTTTCTAGTTGATAATGTGTATTTTCTTTATCTTTATTTGCACATATATACCCAACAATATCTTTGCATTTTATGTTTTACTGGGGAAGAGACTCATCAAAAGCTCTTTGTTATATGTATCAACAATCAGACATTTAGAGCACACAATTATTCTTAATTTTGCATGAAAATATCTTTGTACTATTTTCTTATACAGATTTAGAATTATTAATAATGTCCCTACTGTAATAAGTAATTATTTACAAGAAGAATTAAACAATTGACTTTATATCAATTATGAATATGAAAAGTACTAAAATAAGCATTTGGCAATTAATACACAATTGATAGAAATTGAAATCACAAGAAAGCCTTTAAAATGTCAGTGCATATGGTCCTTAAATAATAGGTTATTCAAAAAACTTTTTCTAATTCATAAGATTTAATATGCCGTATTATAGCTTAATGTGATATAAAACCTTAAATTATCAGTATTGATAAAAAGAATGATACCTGTTTATTTAAATATGTTTATTTGATTTTCACTGTAAGATGTTAATTCTGGAAGGCTTGAGAATTAAGAAAGTTTTGGTCTATATTATTTTTAACAGGCTAATCAAAGTACTTTTAAATGTATATGTATGTATATATATATAATATGTAATGCATATGCATGAATATAGATACATATGTATAAAAATTTATTTTAATATATCTATCAGGTGATTATAATTATTAAATTTTCTCAAGAAAAGAACAATGACTATAAAAAACAGTCTTAAATTTAAATTTTATAGCATACTACTGTTTGTAATGACATGAGAGAAAAACAGATATGAAAGGAAAACGAAAAAGCAAGAGAGAGAAGGGGGAAAATGAGGAAGAAAGTGAGTAAAGATGAGGGAGAGGCATGTTCGATGTAAAGATAAAAGTGGAGGGGCTGGGTTTGTGGTTCAGTGGTAACATGCTTTTCTAGCATGTGTGGGACACTGGGTTCTATTCTAAGCACCACATACAAATAAACAAAATGAAGGTCAATCACAACTGAAAAAATTAAAAATAAAAAAGTAGAAATATTACCAAAACTCCAAGCTTTTATGGATGTTAAATTAAAAAAATTATGTTACATAGCCTTATGTAATTTCTAGACTATCCAAAAGAGTCATTAAATGTTAGATTATTAGTGCGATAACTAAAAATCCATTGCTCTTTCCTCAACATTCTGTGGCATGCTAGTGGTAAAATAAATTCTATTATAACACCAAAAAAAAAAAAATCTAATATTTCTATAGTAACTGACCCAGTTTAATATCAAGGCTAGAAGATTCCTATGGGACATGATGTGTATTTTGACATTCATTTTTATTCAACACTGGAACATTACTATTTCTTCAGTTTATGCACATCATAGGATATATATTTCATCCACAAGTTCGCTAATTTATACGCATTTGTTTCACTTTCAGTCACTTCCTGCTTCAGAACACATGTATTTCTCTATGTTTCTTGACTGCTCTTTTCATGAGACTTCTTTCCAAACTCATTATTTTCGATTTCCATTATCACATTTGAAGCAAAACTCATACACCCGTCATGATAAACCAAACCCTAGTATTACCATTAGATGTACAACTAGCTGGAATGAATGATTGTATATCAATATAAGATTTCTTACTTAGTTTCAGATATCAATTAAATCCATTATTTAAAGTGGAACCAGTTATATTATTTATTCACAGTATGGTCTTTTCATGCATTATCTCTATATTCATAGACACAGGATACACCTCTTTGTACCCCCAATACTAATTTATACGTCTTCAAAATATTGCTCCCAGAAATGGTGGAAGAAATGCACATGTCACCTGATTTACATATACATTTTATCACAGTAATATTCTGGACACAAAACGCAAAGGTGACACTTATGATTTTACCAAACCTAAATGGAAAGTGAACATGGATTACTAAAAACTTCCATGTCCAGTTTGCCTAATGCTCTCAAATGTGAATCCTATTCTTGACTACATATTTGTTTCTTCCTAAGATTATATATTCAACCTCAAGCCCGTTGAAAATGTCTAATCTTATCACTCACTTTTTCATTTGCCTGATTTCCTAATGTCTCTATTGATATCTGCTTTCCTACATATTTTCCCCAGATTATCATTGTGACTGACTCTTCACATGTGCTCACATTTACATTCAATCTCTACCAGAAACCCTATTGCAAAATAACTTTTGGTCCAAATCCTATACTCACTCTTAGTTCTAAACCTACAGACTATCTTTCTAATAATACCGACTATCCCTTCTTGACTAGAAGTTCTCTTTGACATTCCATCATTCAAGGTACAAAGTCCTATGCCATTGAACATTGATTTATCTGAGACATTTCTGCAGAACATAATTCAAAGCTAAGTATCCCAATCAAGGGCCCAATGCCCTTCTGGGCTTCAAATCTTACCTAGATTTCTGTTTTCATTCTTATATTTCACTTTTACATTCTTGTAAATATTACAGGTTCCCAATACCATTATTCATGCCGTGGAATGTTTCTTAACCCAAATTGAACTTTTATTAACCGTAACCATACACTCTTCCCTGAATCAAACTTTACAGAAGAGCAGGGACAGAGTTGCTTTTACAATACAGGAATGTAGGGGTTCTTAAACCTGCTGAGATCCTCAAAGGTCCATGCAGAAATGATCCCTGGAGAAGACGTAGGCAGCTATGAAGGAGTTGAGAGAGCAAAAGTCATCTTGCATGGCAAACCCCCTTGTCAGGATGAAGGGATGTGTCTGAATCAGTCTCTCTATCTAAATGTAGAGAAGATGGACTAAACCAGTCCTGTGTGGGGAGATGTTCCCAGGCGCCTATGTTTGTTATACCATTCTATCTTGTGAACTTGTCACCGAAAGTAGGGGCAGCCTCTATCTCATGGGACCCTTGGAAGCAAATGTTAAAACAAAGTGATTGCCAAGGTAGTGACCTCATACATTTCCTGAAGAAAGTGACCTACCTCACTTCCTTGGTGATGTAACTCTCTGAGCCAGTCCCAGTCCCAATCCCAGTGGGCTCACTTGTTTGGATGTACCAAGGACAGAGTCAGTATTTCTTGGTATCTACTAATGTGAGGATTGCCAAATGCCAGGACAGATCTGAAGAGGGGCCTTTCCTGAGAAAGCAGGTAGTGGCTCACCGCTGGCTCCTGAGAACTTCACAGAGTTTGCAAAGGAGACAGATCTGAGACAGGACAGGACATTTCATTGGAACATTATACGGCCCAACAGACAGAGGACACTCCAGATAGTCAGAGACCTACTTGCAGGAAGGAGATGCCTTTGTGAGTGTGAGTGTCAGTTTGTGGTTTTGTCTCATGTTCTGAGAATAGGTAGGAAAGACAGTTTGTTTGGTTTGGAATGGACTGTTTCTAGTAAGTCTTTTGACAAGGTGAGTGATTCTATGCCTGTGTATCCCACTGTGTCCGTGGTTGTAGACATTAGAAAAGAGAATGCATCAATGGATATGTCTTGTCTTGTAGAAAGCTTCCCAGCATTCATCCTGCCCAATTTATGAATGAACTGCAGCTTGCCTTATGGAGGGACAACACCTACTATCTTCCTAAGTTCCTGTTTTCTTCCTGAATTCTGGCAACTCTGCAGAATAGGCTCATGGTTTTGTGTCCAAGATATGTACCACCTCCAAGCTCTGTTACATGGCCATGTACTGGATAGCGGTAAGGAATGGCGAGCATCTCAGAAAACTCAGATATCAGTGTGACCAGGAAATTCTCAGTGGAGAAACCCTGCTTTGGGCCATTCTCTTACCTATGTTTCTGTTGCCCTGAATGTCAGGAAGGTCTTTGCCTCAGGCCACCCCTTTGTGAAGCCTGAAGAAAACAGTTTTCAAATGAAAATGAATGGTCATCACCTGTGGCTCTTTGCTTAGTTTCTTTGGAAATGGATGTGTCTTAATCAGCCTCTTGGACCTGTGTGAGGTTGTGGCTTAGATTCTCAGCACCTGATGGATCTAAAGAAAGATCCCATGTGTGCATCCAAACCAAAATGGCAAAAAGATCAGTTATGGTGGATGAAGTGTCTTGCCTTCCTTTGTTATGTTCCTGACCTACATCAAGTGAGAATAGGGATCATTTGGTTCAAATGAAATCTTCAAAGCCCTAAAGAAGTGCTTGGGTTTTCTCATTATTCCAAATCACATAAAGAATCTATACCTGACAGGCAGTAGGCTTCAAAATGGAGAAGCAGAGCAGTATTAACTGCAGTCCTATTTTATCACTCCTGGTTCAAATGCAGGGTGTCCAGGCCCCCATGACTTTAGGCAAATGAGGGGTAAGAGAGCTTATTTTGGACACTAACACATACCCCACTAGACTCTGACTACTAATCCTAACATGATGGAGAATAATAACCAAAACAGAATAGAAATACAAGCAGTTCAGAGGAGTCATGTTGTATAATTGGACTTGCCTTTTGCATTATATAGGCTAGGAATTATAAATCTACTCAATTTTTAATTAAAACAGTTCTCCATGTGTTTTTAAAGTTAACAAATATGTGAATTCCTCTCTCCCTTTCTCTGTGGCCTATTCAGCACATGTGTTTTTATATGCACATATAGAATTTTACCTGGTATCACATGTATATACTTGAGAGGTTGCTGACTTGGCAGATGCAAATTGTGAGAAGAGATCACTCCTCTTAATGCTGTTGGAACTGAAAATTCAAACTATTGGTGACCTTTCTAGCTGAACAAAATTATATATAAATCCATGTTCAGTAAAAAGTATATTTTGGGATGTGTGGATTATATATATTTCGTAATAAATTTCGATTGGCATATATATTGCTACTTTTTAATGTCTGTGTGAGTGTGTGTGTGTGTATATATATATAGGCATATGTATATATATGTATCTATATATATATATATATCTATATATCTATATATATCTATATCTATATCTATATCTATCTATCTATCTATATATATATATATATACACACTCTCCAGATTTTTGAAAATATGAAATATATGTGTCTTATTATACACTCCCAAAATTTATTCATGTTCATGTATGTGGATTTATTATCAACTTTTCACAAGATTATTCTCAGAAATATTCATCCACCTGAAATACATATTTGTTTCCTAGTACTGAAAACTAACTTCAGTGAATGATGCATACAAATCCTAATATTTCTACAGTTACTGACCAAGTTTAACATCAATGCAAGTAGATTCCTATGGGACATGATATGTATTTTGACGTTCATTTGTATTCAACACTGGTACATTACTATTTCTTCAGTTTATGCACATCATGGGATATATATTTCATCCACAAGTTCGCTAATTTATATCAATTTGTTTCACTTTCAATTACTTCCTGCTTCAGAACACACGTATTCCTCCATGTTTCTTGACTAGTCTCTTCATGAGACTTCTTTACAAACACATTATTTTCGATTTCCATAATTACTTTTGAAGCAAAACTCACACACCCTTAATGACAAACCATAACCCTCATATTACCATTAGATGTATAACTGATAGGAATGAATGACTGTGTATCAATATAAGATTTCTTGTAAATTTTAAGATATCAATTTAATCCATTATTTAAAGTGGAATCAGTTATATTATTTATTCACAGTATCATCTATTCATGCATTATCTCTATATTCATACACACAGGGTACACCTCTTTGTACCCGCAATACTAATTTATACATCTTCAAAATATTGCTCCCTGAAATGGTGGAAAAAATACTTATGTCACCTGATCTACCTATACATTTTATCACAGTACTATTTTGGATACAAAATGCAAAGATCACACATATGTTTGTACAAAAGCCTAAATTGAATGGGAGCATGGATTACTAAAAACATTGATGTCTAGGTTGCCTAATTCTCTCAAATGTCCATCCTATTGGTGACTACATATTTGTTTCTTCGAAGATTATATAGTCAACATCAACCCTGTTAAAATGTCTAATCCTATCACTCACTTTATACTTTGCCTGATTTCCTACTGTCTCTATTGATGTTTCCTTTCCTACATATTTTCCCCAGTTTACCTATGTGACTGACTCTTCACATGTGCTGACATTGACCTTCATTCTATTACCGAAACCCTATTGATAAAGAACTTTTGGTCCATATCCTGTACTCACACTTCTTGCAAAACCTACCGACTATCTTCCTAATCCTATGGACTATCCCTGTTTGAGTGGATGTTCTTTTCTACAATCTATCATCCAAGGTACAAGGTCCTATGTCATTGATAATCAATTTATCTGAGACATCACTGCAGAACGTAATTCAAAGCTAAGTATCCAAATCAAAGGCCCAATGCCAATATGGACTTTAAATCTTACTACATTTCTGTTTTCATACATATTTTTCAACTCTATGTTCTTATATATATCACAGATTCCCAATACCATTATTCATCCACCAAAATGATTCCTAACCCAAAACAAACATGTAATTAACCCTAACCATAAACTGTTCCCTCAATCTACATTTACAAAAGAGCAGGGACAGAGTTGGTCTTACAATACAGAAAAGTAGGGGATTGTCCACCTGCTGAGAACCTCAAAGGTCCATGCAGAATTGATCCCTGGAGAAGATGTAGGCAGGTATGAAGGTCCTGAGAGATCAAAAGTCATCTTCCATGCCAAACAACCTGGTCAGGATGAAGGCTTTTGTCTGAATCAGCCTCTCTCTTCTTAATCTAGAGAAGATGGACCAAATGAGGCCTGTGTGGAGAGCTGTTCCCAGGTGCCTATGGTTGATATACCATTCTAACTTGTGAAAGTGTCACAGAAATACGGTCAGCCTACATGTCATGGGACACTTGGATGCATGTGTTAGGACAAACTGGTTGCCAAGGCAGTAACCTCATTCAGTTCCTGAAAGAAGTTACCTCACCTCACTTTTTTGTTCATGGCACTTTCTGAACTTGGGATCCAGGAAGCCAGGCACCTAGAGCCTGTCTCAGTCCCAGACCCAGTGGTCTCACTTGTTTGATATAACAAGGACAGAGTCAGTCTTTCTTGGTATCTACTGATGTGAGAATGGACAAATGACAGGAAAGCTCTTAAGAGGGGCCTTTCCTGAGAAAGAAGGCAGTGGCTAACTGCTGGCTCCTGACAACTTCACAGAATTGGCCATGGACACCAGATGTGAGATAGGTGAGGCCATTTCAGGGGAACATAGTATGGCCTATCAGTCAGAGGACACTCCGGATAGTTACAAACCTACTTGGAGGAAGGAGGTGCTTATCTGGCTGGGGGTGTGGGTTTGTGGTTTTTTTCTCATGCTCTGAGAATATGTCTGAAAGGCGGTTTGTTTGGTTTGGAGTAAAGTGTTTCCAGAAAGTCGTATGAAAAGGCGAGTGTTTCTATGTCTGTGTATCTCACTGTGTCAGTGGTTGTAGACATTAGCAAAGAGAATGCATCAATGGATGAGTCTTGTCTAGTAGAAAGCTTCCCAGCATTCATCCTTCCCAATTTATGAATGGACTGCGGCTTGCCTTATGGACCGGCAACACCTGCTATCTTCCTAAGTTACTGTTTGCTTCCTGAATTCTGGCCACTCTCCAGAATAGGCTCATGGTTTTGTGTCCAAGATATGTACCACCTCCAAGCTCTGTGACACGGCCATGTGTTGGTTAAATGAAGGGCATGGCGAGCATCTCAGAAAACTCAGATATCAGTGTGACCAGTAAAGACTCAGTGGAGAAACCATGCTTTGGGCCTTTTCCTTACCTAATGTTCTGTTGCCCTGAATGTCAGGAAAGTCTTTGCCTCAGGCCACCCTTTTTGAAGCCTGAAGAAAAGTTTTCAACTGCAAATGAAGGGGCATCAACTGTGGCTCTTTGCTTAATTGCTTTGGAAAGGGATATGTCTTAATCAGCCTCTTGGCCTTGTGTAATTCTGTGGCTTAGATTCTCTGCACCTGATGGATCTAAAGAGAGATCCCATGTATGCATCCAAAAGCAAAATGTCCAAAAGAGCAATCATTGTGGATGAAGTCTCTCTCCTTCCGTGGTAAGGTTCCTGACCTCCATTAAGTGAGAATAGGCCTCCTTTGGGTCAAATAAGTTCTTCAAAGCCCTGCAGATTCTAGCCCATAGGTGATTGGGTTTTCTCATGACTCCAATTCACATGAGGAATCTAAATCCCACCATCAGTAGGCCTCAAATTTAAGAAGCAGAGCAAAATAAACGGCAGGCCTATTTGATGACTCTTAGTTCACAGGAAGGGTGTCCAGGCCACCCTGACTTTAGGCAAATGAGGGGCAAGGAAGCTTATTTTGGACACTGTCTTGGGCTGCACCCCTCACGGAAACCTCCAGCCAGAGGTTTTGATGAGTGTCTGTATGGAAGAAAATGAGGGCCATGTGGGAGTGTTTTGGTTTTAATTGTAGTCATTTTTGTGGCGGTTAGTAGAGATTACATGGTCCACCTTGGCTTGAACTTTGGTGGGATTCTGCATAAAGACTGAGTTCTCGTACTGAACTCAGAGAAGTATTGCCATGAATAGTGTTGGAATTTTAGGAGGCCACGCATGAGAGTCGCCCTTGGAAACTGAGATCTAGGCCCAGGGTAATTATTCACAGAACACTGGAAATCTCAGCCAGGATATCACATGATTTTGTTTGAAAAACTTGGCAACCATTGTTGAGAGTCAAAACACACATGGACCTTACATTGTAGACCTCAATGTTCCTGGATTCATGTGACCTTTTGGCCACTCTTTGGGAAGTCTTTCCTGTGAGAGATCTCCAGATATTTCATTGAAATGAGCTTCCTCACCATTTAATAGTTCCAGAATGCCTCCAACTTCATCCTTGAAAAATGGCTAGGTCAATATATCATGAAATTTTTAAAATTCCCATGACAAGTTGGCACTGGAGATTCTTTGGATATCCTGTGGCCGATCATAAGAATAACAGTCAGTGCCTTGATTGACTGGTTTTCATAAAAATTGTGCAGAACAGTGATGCCAGGAAGCTGGAGCCTGCTGAGGAGTGGGCCTAGAGCATTGGTGGGCAGGTGTGTGATAAAACATCTGCGGTGTGTTCATGTGGATCTGCCTTTGGCTTCCAAATGGCTTGTGACTGATGTGGTGCAGCCAGCAGTCCCTTCAATGTAAAGGCATCTTGTTATATGCAGAGGTTTTAGGGAAATATTTAGAATCAGGTTGCTATGGTCAAGGGGGCAACTATGTGGGATATAAGCCTGTTAGGTGCATTCTCCTGCAGACCCTGACCCACCACACGTGATAGAACCCCCTCACGCACAGAGTAACAGTTGAATTCTTTGTATTTCTTGAAGCAAATACCAAAATCCCAGTGCAGCAGCAAGAAACACCACGAAAAGTGGAGAATGACCAAATAGCTTCACAGGCCCATGTGGATACACTTAGCCCCTCGTGTCCACAGTTTACCTACAAAGAGAGTATTCAGCACTGCTGACTCATGTTCAGGGAAAATAAGAAACCATGTCCTCCAGGTCACATAGATGAAGACGCTGATTTGATGGTCTCACTACAAACGAAGCTGAAGCTCCCGACAACAACATATATTTCAAGTGCCCACCCTCAGAGGCAGTTTCTCAAGAAGTCTTTACGCCAGCAGAGCTCCATGTTTTTGGAATGATTACACTGTCCCTTACTTTTGGAATCTCCTCTACCTCCTCCAAGGTTGTGAACTCCTGAGCATATTCCATTCCAGATATTTATTCACAGATTTTCTAACTCTTCTCTTCTAATTGTGTCTTACTCTGCGCGATTGTAATGTCAAGGCATTGTTCTGGATGAGAGTGGGAAGATTTTTGTGTACCACATATTTACATACACTTTGGATTCATTTTCCAATTTTCCTTTCAAAATACTGAATACCTCACACTAACACTTACCCTACTAGACTCTGACAACTAATCCTAATAAGATGGAGAAAAATAAACCAAAAAAAATAGAAATACAAGCAGTTCAGAGAAGGCATGGTGTATAGTGGAATTGCCTTTTGCATTATTTAGGGTAGGAGTTATAAATCTAGTCAATTATTTGTTAAAATATTTCTCCATGTGTTTTAAAGTTAACAAATATGTAAATTCCTGTTTCCCTGTCTCTGTAGTCTATTCAGCACATGTATTTTTACATGCAATTATAGAATCTTACCTGATACCACACGTACATTTTTGTGAAGTGGCTGACTTGGCAGATACAAATTTTAAGAGATCACTCCTCCTAAACGCTTTAGAACTGAAAATTCAACCTATGCGTGAGCTTCCTAGTTGAACAACATTATACATAAATCCATGTTAAATAAAATAAATATTTTTGGATCTCTGGATGATATAAATTTCATGGTGAATTTCATATAGCATATATTATGCTATTTTTAATGTCTGTGTGTGTTTGTGTGTGTGTATATATATATATATATATATATATATATATATATATATATATTCTCCAGATTTTTCAAAATATGAAATATGTGTCTTATTATACACTCCCTTAACTCATTCATATTCAAGTATGTGGATTTATAATCAAATTTTCTCAAGAGTTTTCTCAAAATATTCATTCTCCTGATATACATATTTGTTTCTTAGTACTGAAAACTAACTTTAGTGAATGGTGCATACAAATCCTAATATTTCTACAGTAACTGACCTAGTTTAACATCAACGCAAGTAGATTCCTATGGGACATGATGTGTATTTGGATGTTCATTTTATTCAACACTGGTACATTACTATTTCTTCAATTTATTCACATCATGGGATATATATTTCATCCACAAGTTCGCAAGTTTATAGGCATTTGTTTCACTTTCAATCATTTTCTTCTTCAGATCACATGTATTCCTCCATGTTTCTTGACTGGTCTTTTTATGAGACTTCTTTCCAAACACATTAATTTAGATTTCTATGATCACTTTTGAAGCAATACTCACACACCTTTCATGATAATCATAACCCTAATATTACATATAGATGTATTACTGGTTGGAATGAATGATATTATATCAATACAAGATTTCTTATAATATTTCATATATTAATTCAATCCATTATTTAAAGTGGGAACAGTTAAATTATTTATTCAAAATGTGGTCTATTCATGCATTATGTCTATATTCATGGACACAGGGTACACCTCTTTTACCCCCAATAGTAATTTATAGGTCTTGAAAACATTACTTCCAGAAATGCTTGAAGAAATGCTCATGTCATCTGATCCACATATACATTCTATGACAGTAATATTCTGGACAAAAAATGCAAAGGTCACACTTATAATTGTACCAAAGCCTAAAATGAAAGTGAACATGGATTACTAAAAGCATCCATGTCCAGGTTTCCTAATGCTCTCAAATGTCAATCCTAATGTTCACTGCATATTTGTTTCTTCTTAAGATTATATATTCAAACTCAACAGTGTACAAAATGTCTAATCCTATCACTCACTTTATACTTTGCCTGATTTTGTAAAGTCTCTATTATTATCTGCTTTTCTACATATTTTTCAAAGTTCACCATTGTGACTGAATTTTCATATGTGCTGACATTTACATTCACTCTCTAACTGAAAGCCTATTGCTAAAGAAATTCCCGTCCAAATCCTGTACTCACTCTTCTTCCTAAACCTACCGACTATCTACCTAATCGTACCGACTATCCCTTTTTGACTGAATGTTCTCTTCCTCATTCAATCATCCAATGTACAAGGTCCTATGCCATTGTAAATGGATTTATCTGAGACATCTGTGCAGAACCTAATTCAACACTACGTATCCCAATCAAGGGCCTAATGCCCTTCTGGGCTTCAAATCCTAGATTTCTGTTTTCATACATATATTTTACCAATATAATTTAATAAATATCGCATGTTCCCAATACCATTATTCATCGCGCAGAATGATTCCTAACCGAAATCGAACCTGTTATTACCCTAACCATCATCGCCTGGAGGTCATTCCTCAAAAATGGAAAAACCAACAAATAAATGAGCTCACACTTCATCTCAAAGCCCTAGAAAAGGATGAACAAAACAACAGCAAATGCAGCAGAAGGCAAGAAATAATTAAAATCAGAGCGGAAATCAACAAAATTGAAACAAAAGAAACTATTGAAAAAATCAACAAAACTAAAAGTTGGTTCTTCGAAAAAATAAACAAGATTGACAGACCCTTAGCCATGCTAACGAAGAGGAGAGAGAACTCAAATTACTAACATACAGGATGAAAAAGGCAATATCACAACAGATGCTACAGAAATTCAGAAGACAATTAGAAATTATTTTGAAAACCTATATTCCAATAAAATAGAAGATAGTGAAGACATCGATAAATTTCTTAAGAAATATGATTTGCCCAGACTGAGTCAGGAGGATACACACAATTTGAACAGACCAATACCAATGGATGAAATTGAAGAAGCAATCAAGAGACTACCCACCAAGAAAAGCCCAGGACCGGATGGGTATACAGCGGAGTTTTACAAAACTTTTAAAGAAGAATTAATACCAATACTTTTCAAGTTATTTCAGAAAATAGAAAAAGAGGGAGCTCTTCCAAATTCATTCTATGAGGCCAACATCACGTTGATTCCGAAACCAGACAAAGACACATCAAAGAAAGAAAACTTCAGAACAATAACCCTGATGAACCTAGATGCAAAAATCCTCAATAAAATTCTGGCGAATCGGATACAAAGGCACATCAAAAAAATTGTGCTCCATGATCAAGTAGGATTCATCCCTGGGATGCAAGGATGGTTCAATATACGGAAATCAATAAATGTTATTCACCACATCAATAGACTTAAAGATAAGAACCATATGATCATCTCGATAGATGCAGAAAAAGCATTTGACAAGTACAGCATCCCTTGATGTTCGAAACATTAGAAAAACTAGGGATAACAGGAAATTACCTTGACATTGTAAAAGCTATCTATGCTAAGCCTCAGGCTAGCATCATTCTGAATGGTGAAAAATTGAAGGCATTCCCTCTAAAATCTGGAAAAGACAGGGATGCCCTCTATCACCACTTCTATTCAATATAGTTCTCGAAACACTGGCCAGAGCAATTAGACAGACGAAAGAAATTAAAGGCATAAAAATTGGAAAAGAAGAACTTAAATTATCATTATTTGCGGAAGACATGATTTTATACATAGAAGACCTAAAAGGGTCTACAAAAAAACTACTAGAACTAATAAATGAATTCAGCAAAGTAGCAGGATATAAAATCAACACGCATAAATCAAAGGCATTCTTGTATATCAGCAACAAAACTTCTGAAATGGAAATGAGGAAAACCACTCCATTCACAATATCCTCAAAAAAAATAAAATACTTGGGAATCAACCTAACAAAAGAAGTGAAAGATTTATACAATGAAAACTACAGAACCCTAAAGAGAGAAGTAGAAGAAGATCTTAGAAGATGGAAAAATATACCCTGTTCATGGATAGGCAGAACTAACATCATCAAAATGGCGATATTACCAAAAGTTCTATATAGGTTTAATGCAATGCCAATCAAAATCCCAAAGGCATTGCTTGTAGAAATAGATAAAGCAATCATGGAATTCATATGGAAAAATAAAGGACCCAGAATAGCAAAAGCAATTCTAAGCAGAAAGTGCGAATCAGGAGGTATAGCGATACCGGATTTCAAACTATATTACAGAGCAATAGTAACAAAGACAGCATGGTACTGGTACCAAAACAGTCGGGTGGACCAATGGTACAGAATAGAGGACACAGAGAACAATCCACAAAGTTACAACTATCTTATATTTGATAAAGGGGCTAAAAGCATGCAATGGAGGAAGGATAGAATCTTCAACAAATGGTGTTGGGAAAACTGGAAATCCATATGCAACAAAATGAAACTGAACCCCCTCCTCTCACCATGCACAAAAGTTAACTCAAAATGGATCAAAGACCTTGATATCAAATCAGAGACTCTGCGTCTGATAGAAGAAAAAGTTGGCTACGATCTACATATAGTGGGGTCGGGCTCCAAATTCCTTAATAGGACACCCATAGCACAGGAGTTGATAGCAAGAATCAACAAATGGGACTTACTTAAACTAAAAAGTTTTTTCACAGCAAAAGAAACAATAAGAGAAGTAAATAGGGAGCCTACATCATGGGAACAAATATTTACTCCTCACACGTCAGATAGAGCCCTAATATCCAGAATATACAAAGAACTTAAAAAATTAGACAATAAGATAACAAATAACCCAATCAACAAATGGGACAAGGACCTGAACAGAAACTTCTCCGAGGAGGACATACAATCAATCAACAAGTACATGAAAAAATGCTCATCATCTCTAGCAGTCAGAGAAATGCAAATCAAAACCACCCTAAGATACCATCTCACTCCAGTAAGATTGGCAGCCATTATGAAGTCAAACAACAACAAGTGCTGGCGAGGATGTGGGGAAAAGGGTTCTCTTGTACATTGCTGGTGGGGCTGCAAATTGGTGCGGCCAATTTGGAAAGCAGTATGGAGATTCCTGGGAAAGCTGGGAATGGAACCACCATTTGACCCAGCTATTGCCCTTCTCGGACTATTCCCTGAAGACCTTAAAAGAGCGTATTACAGAGATACTGCCACATCGATGTTCATAGCAGCACAATTGACAATAGCTAGATTGTGGAACCAACCCAGATGCCCTTCAATGGATGAATGGATTAAAAAAATGTGGCATCTATACACCATGGAGTATTACGCAGCACTAAAAAATGACAAAATCTTGGAATTTGCAGGGAAATGGATGGCACTAGAGCAGATTATGCTTAGTGAAGGTAGCCAATCCCTAAAAATCAAATACCAAATGTCTTCTTTGATATAATGAGAGCAACTAAGAATAAAGCAGGGAGGAAGAGCAGGAAGAAATGATTAACATTAAACAGAGACATGAGGTGGGAGGGAAAGGGAGAGAAAAGAGGAATTCCATGGAAACGGAGGGAGATCCTCATTGTTATACTAAATTACATATAAGAGGTTGTAAGTGGAATGGGAAAATAAACAAGGTGAGAAATGAATTACAGTAGAAGGGGTAGAGAGAGAAGATGGGAGGGGAGGGGAGGGGGGATAGTAGAGGATAGAAAAGGTAGCAGAATACAACAGTTACTAGTATGGTATGATGTAAAAATTTGGATGTGTAACCCATGTGATTCTGCAATCTGTACTTGGATAAAAAAGGGAGTTCAAAACTCACTTGAAGCTAATGTATGCTAATGTATGAAATATGATATGTCAAGAGCTTTGTAGGGTTTTGAACAACCAATAAAAAAAAAAGAAATTTCCGTCCAAATCCTGTACTCACTCTTCTTCCTAATCCTACCGACTATCTACCTAATCGTACTGACTATCCCTTTTTGACTGGATGTTCTCTTTCTCATTCAATCATCCAATGTACAAGGTCCTATGCCATTGTAAATGGATTTATCTGAGACAACTGTGCAGAACCTAATTCAACACTACGTATCCCAATCAAGGGCCCAATGCCCTTCTGGGCTTCAAATCCTAGATTTCTGTTTTCATACATATATTTTACCAATATAATTTAATAAATATCGCAGGTTCCCAATAGCATTATTCATCGCGCAGAATGATTCCTAACCCAAATCGAACCTGTTATTACACTAACCATACACTGTTCCCTCAATCTAACTTTACAGAAGAGCAGGGACAGAGTTGGTCTTACAATACAGGAGTGTAGGGAAACTTCCACCTGCTGAGAACCTCGAAGGTCCATGCAGAAATGATCCATGGAGAAGATGTAGGCAGCTATGAAGGACCTGAGGGAGGAAAAGTCAACTTCCATGGTAAACAACCTGGTCAGGATGAAGGGATGTGTCTGAATCAGCCTCTTTCATCTTAATGTAGAGAAGATGGACCAAACCAGGCCTGTGTGGAGAGCTGTTCCCGGTTGCCTATGGTTGATATACCATTCTAACTTGTGAAAATGTCAGAGCGAGTAGGTGCATCCTCCATATCATGGGACCCTTAGAAGCAACTTTTAGGAAAAAGTTGTTGCCAAGGCAGTGACCTCATTTAGTTCCTGAAGGAAGTGACCTCACCTCACTTCCTTGGTGATGGAACTCTCTGAACTTGGGATACAGGAAGTCAGGCACCCAGAGCCAGTCCCAGTTCATGTCCCAGTGGTCAAACTTGTTTGGATTTTCCAAGGACAGAGACAGTCTTTCTTGGTACCTACTGATGTGAGGATGGCCTAATGCCAGGAAGGTCTGAGGAGGGGCCTTTCCTGAGAAAGAAGGTAGTGGCTCACCGCTGGCTCCTAACAGCTTCACAGAGTTGGACACGGAGACCAGATCTGAGAGAGAACAGCCCATTATGGGGGAATATATTATGGCCCACCAGTCAAAGGACACTCCATATTTTCACAGACCTACTTGGGGGTCTGTGTGGGTGTGGGTGTGGGTGTGGGTTTGTGGTTTTGTCTCATGTTCTGAGAATAGGTAGGAAAGTCGTTTTGTTTGGTTTGGTGTGAATTGTTTCTAGTAAGTCTTTTGACAAGGCGAGTGTTTCTATGTCTGTGTATCCCACTGTGTCCGTGGTTGTAGACATTAGAAAAGAGAGCGCATCAATACATATGTCCTATCTAGTAGAAATCTTACCAGCGTTCATCCTGTCCTATTTATGAATGGTCTACGGCTTGCCATATGGATCGGCCACTCCTAATATCTTCCTAAGATCCTATTTTCTTTCTGAATTTTGGCCAAACTCCAGAATAGGCTCATGGTTTTGTGTCCAAGATATGTACCACCTTTAAGCTCTGTGACATGGCCATGTACTGGATAGCTGAAGGCAATGGTGAGCATCTCAGAAAACTCAGATATCAGTGTGATCAGGAAAGTCTCAGTGGAGAAACCCTGCTTTGGGCCTTTTGCTTACCTATTGTTCTATTGCCCTTAATGTCAGGAAAGTCTTTGCCTCAGGCCACCCCTTTGTGAAGACTGAAGAGTTTTCAAATGGAAATGAATGGGCATCACCTTTGGCTCTTTGCTTAATTGCTTTGGAATGGGATGTGTCTGAATCAGCTTCTTGGCCCTGTGTGAGGTTGTGGCTTAGATTCTCACCACCTAATGGATCTAAAAAAATCCCATGTGTGCATCCAAAACCAAAATACCCATAAGAGCAGTCATTGTGGATGAAGTCTCTTACCTTCCTCTGTAAAGTTCCTGACCTCCATCTTTGAGAATAGGGATCCTTTGGGTCAAATGAGTTCTTCAAATCACTACAGAGGCTAGGCCATAGGTGCTTGGGTTTTCTCATGACCCCAATTAACATAAGGAATCTAAACCCCACAGTAATTAGGCCACAAAATGGAGAATCAGAGCAGTATTAAGGGCAGGCCTCTTTCATCACTTCTGGTTCACATGAAGGGTCTCCCTGCCACACTGACTTTAAGCAAATGGGGGAAAGGGACCTTATTTTGGATACTGTCTTTGGCTTTGGCCCTCATGGAAACCTACAGCCTGAGGTTATGATTAGTGTCTATATGGAAGAAGATGAGGGCCATGTGGGAGTGTTTTGGTTTTAATTGTGGTCATTTTTGTGGCCGTTGGAAGAGATGACTGGGTCCACCTGGGCTTGAACACTGGTGTGATTCCCCTTAGAAACTGAGTTATGGAACTGACCTCAAAGAAGTATTGCCATGTATTGTGTTGGGATTTTAGGAGGCCACGCATGAGAGTCGCCCTTGGAAACTGAGATCAAGGCCCAGGGTGGCTTTCCACAGAGCACTGGGAATCTCAGGAAGGATATCACATGATTTTATTTTTAAAGAATTGGCAGCCATAGTTGCAAGTCAAAGCACAAAAGGATCACACATTGTAGACCTCAAATGCCTGGCTTAATGTGACCTTTTAGCCTGTCGTTGGGAATCATTGCCTGTTAGAATTCTCCAGAGATTTCATTGAAATAAGCTTCCTCTCCATTTCATGGTTCCTGAATGAATTAAACACCACAGTGCCTCAAACTTCATCCTTGAAAAAAGGCTAGATAAATACCATTAAATTTTTGAAATTCCCATGAACAGGTGTCAGTGGAGAACCTTTGGATGTCTTATAGATGATCATGAGTGTACCAGACAATGCCTTGATTGACTGGGTTTCATGAAAATCATGTAGAACAGAGATGCCAGTAATTTGGAGCCCGATGAGTAGTCGGCCTAGAGCAGTGGAGTGTAGGTGTTTGTTAAAACATCTGTGATGGGGTCATGTGGATCTGCCATTGGCTTCCAAATGGTTTGTGACTGACATGGTGCAGCCCCCATACCCTTGTATGTAAAGGCATCTTGTTATACGGAGAGGTTTCAGGGCAATGTTTAGAATCAGATTGCTATTGTCAAGGGGGCAAGCTATGTGGGATAGAAGCCTGGTTGGTGCACTCTCCTGCAGACCCTTAACCAACACACGTAACAGAACTCCCTCCAGCACTCTGTCCTAGTTGACCTCTTCGTATTTCGTGAAGCAAATACTAAACTCCCAAAGCAGCTGCAAGAAACACCATGAAAAGTAGAGAAAGACCAAATGGCTTCAAAGTCCACACTGGGAGACACTTTGCCCCCAAATGGCAACAAATTACCTACAAAGAGAGAATTCAGCCCTGCTGCCTCATGTTTATTGGAAAATAAGAAACCATGTGCTCCAGGTCACACAGATGCAGACCCAGATTTGATGGTCTCACTACAAAGGAAGTTAAAACTCCTGACAACAACATATATTTCAAGTGCCCAACCTCAGAGGCAGTTTCTCAAGAAGTCTTTAGGCCAACAGAGCTCCATGTTTGTGGAGTTTTTACCATGTACCTTACTTTTCGAAACACCTCTACCACCTCCAAGGTTGTTAACTACTGAGAATTTTCCATTCCAGATGTGTATTCACAGATTTTCTAACTCTTCTTCTCTTATTGTGTCTTACTTGGGGTGAAGGTAATGTCAAGGCATTGTTCTGAATGAGAGTGGGAAGACTTTTGGGTAGCACATATTTGCATAAACATTGGATTCATTTTCCAATTTTCTATTCGAAATACTGAATCCCTGACTGTCAGAGGTAGAAGGAATTCTATTCTACTTCAAAGAATAGCCTGACACTTACAAGAAACAGCCACCAGGAGACATCCTGTCTGAGAGACATCCTGTAGCCATCTGTCTCCCTGAGACATCCTGCGGCCATTTGTCTTTCTGAAACTTCCTGAGGTTATCTCACCTTGTGAAGACATCTAGGAACTGCCGATAAGAGAGATTTCCCACATCCAGCATACAAATACCCCTGTGTGAACAATAAAAGTTTGCAGCTTGATCAGAACTCCTGTCTTGCTGTCATCTCTCGTGTCTCTTGTCCCTTCATTCCTCCCTATCTAGGTTCGCTGCCCACGTTGATGTGTCCTGCCGGCTGGGACATCTGGCGCCCACCGACTGGGGCTTGAGCTTTTGATTGAGGGGGACCCCGTCCTCCTGGAAGATTTGGTCAAGCGGAGCTTCCAATAACTGCAGAAGACACCACCGAGAGACAGATCCAGGAGGAGCGTGGGGATGACGCACGGTGATTGACCCACTATGGGACAAGCAGTTTCGTCATATGATTTGTTTTTGTCAGGCTACAAGGAGTCCTTGCAGACATGGGGGCGCGTGTTTAGAAAAAAGACTTAATTTTTTTTTTCATACATAAGAGAGCAGTGTCCATGGTTTCCTCTTGAAAGGACCATTGATGGTAAAAGATGGCTTGCAGTAGGAGACTGTTTAAAAGATTATTATGAATCCTTTGGCCCAGAAAAAGTGCCTGTTCCCACCTTTTCTTACTGGAACTTAATTAATGAAATTCTTAAAAGTTCACCCTTTGACAATGGTACCTTAAAACTTGTCGAGGTTGGGGAAGAGGCTATGCAAATACTTCTCGTATCCCCTCGGCATGCCCATCAGTTAGTATAGACATAGACCCTTCTCAGGCTCCCCAGGACCATGGGAACCTTCCTGGTCCCCCTCAAAATACCACCCTAAGGATTAAGGCTCCAATGGTTACCAACTGCCTTTATCCAGTTTTAAATTCCGGAGACTCATTGACCCCTGTAGAGGAGGCTACCTTGGAGAAGGAAGCAGCTCGCTACCATTCAGAAGACCCTGCACCTCTCAAGACCCTGCCACAGCCTATAGGACTTACACATCCAACCCCTCCTATATCCCTCCTGCCTTTTGTGCTCTGGCCCTTCAGGGTACAAATGCCCCCCCCCCAGATATTTTTTCCCCACTTCCCTTGCCTAAACTGGCTCCTTTGTGAGCATCCTTCCAACATAGACAGGAACAGATCCAACCTTTAAAAGAATTAAGATCCCTTCACTCTGAGCTCTGTTCATTAGCCTTAGGTATGGAGTCAAAGTAACTGGCCTACAGTGGTCTAATACAAAGGCGAAGCCACTCCATCAACCTGTGCTCGCCTTCCCAGTCACCACCAGTCAGATAGATAAGCCTGCCCAGGCTGAGGTCAAAGACTTAGACGAGGATCAAGAGGAGGAAGCGGAGAAATGGAATAAGGAGATCAGGACTCAGAGGATGAGGAGTTCAGCCCTAGGCAGGCAGGAACCCAGAGTCTACAAAAAATTAAGCCTGCATTTTCCTGAAAAACTTAAAAAGGCTTGTGCTCACTATGGCCCCTTTGCACCCTACATGTTGGCTTTATTAGAAAGCCACAGCACACAATGACTTACTCCCAATGATTGGAAATTTTTAGACCAAGCTACCCTCAGTGCCAGAGACTTCCTGTTATGGAATGCAGATTTCAAAGAGCACTGTAGGGAAACTGCTCAAAAAATTTTAACTAAGGCCTCCTCTAAGTCCGGGACTTATGTTAAGCTAGTGGGCAATGAGCCTTTTGACACTAAAACTAAACAGGCACATTTCCCTGCTGGACTTTTGATGCAGATTCAGATGGCTGGCTTACATGCTTGGAGACACCTCCCTCAAAAGCCTCGGCTACCACTTCCCTGGCAAAAATTCGACAAGGGCCCGACGAGCCTTATAGTGACTTTGTTCCCAGGCTTAACCTAGCTGTGGAATGCTTGCTTGGACCAAGTGAAAACAAAAGCTCTTTTGTAAAACATCTTGCCTTTGAAAACGCCAACCCGGCATGTCAGGATGTTCTTCAACCACATAAGGATAAAGGGAAACTTTCTGACTTTATTAGACTCTATGCAGGGGTAGGTGCAGCTCATGCCATGGGTCTTGCCCTAGGTGTCACCTTTACCAAGACCTTTCACAATCCTGGCTCACGTACTTGCTTTACTTGTAAACAACCTGGCCATTTTGCACGCAAGTGTCCGACAGGCAAAGAAAGCCTAGGAATAGCATCTCCTTCAACTGGGGCTATACCGCCCCAAGCTACCCTTTGCCCTAGATGTGGTAAAGGTCATCACTGGGCCAGTGAGTGTAGATCTAAGACAAATGCCCTCAGACAGCCTATTTTTTCCTGCTTCTTGGGAAACTCCCTGCGGGGCCAGCCCCGGGCCACGACATCCCCCAGGACAAAACCAGGGGCAATAAGATTTTTTCCCTTCCAAACTCCCAACCTACCTCAAAATTCTTCTCCACAATTGCTTCCCTCCAACTAGCCACTCCAGGCAGCGCAGGATTGGACATCTGTGCCACCACTGAAACTATATTAGACTCAATGCAAGGGCCCCAGATAATACCCACTGGAATTATGGGTCCCCCTCCATCTCATATCTGTGCCCTTATTTTTGGAAGAGCCTCTACTAACTTACATGGTGTTCAGGTCTTCCATGGCATTAATTAAAATGACTTCACTGGAGAAAAAAAATACTGGCCACAGCTATTAATGGAGTTTTGGCCATCCCAGCAGGAACAAGTCTTGCACAATTAATACTCCTTCCCTTGAATCCAGGAGGCACTTAACCACCCAAACCTACCGCGGGGGACTGCCTCCTTGGGCTGCTCTGATGTAAATTGGGTTCAACCCGTTTCTCAAAATAGACCCACCATTTCCTTACTTATTGAAGGAAAGGAATTCCAAGGAATTCTAGATACTGGAGCTGATGCCACAATTATTTCTCAAAAATATTGGTCATCAGCTTGGATCCTCACCCCATCCTTGACTGACCTTAAAGGGATAGGACAGTCAAAAAATCCTCTGGTCAGCTCTACGGCTCTTATCTGGACTGATAAAGAGGGTAATAAGGGAATTGTCACTCCTTTCATTGTTCCTGACCTCCCTGTTAACCTATGGGCCCGAGATATTTTGAGTCAAATGGAAGTCATTCATGCCAGTCCCAATTCCATGGTGACTCATCAAATGCTTCGTATTCATTTTGTCCCTGGTATAGGCCTTGGGAGACTGAGACAAGGACTGGTTGAGCCAATAAAACCCATACAAAAAAGAAATACATATGGACTTGGGTATTCGGATTTTTAGTGTCAGTCTCTGACTCTCCTGTACCCCATGGAGATAAAATTATTTGGGAGACTCAGACTCTTGTGTGGTTGGATCAATGGTCCCTTACCCAAGAAAATTTGGAGGCTGCCTCCATGTTAGTGCAGGAACAGCTGGCAGCCGGCCATGTAGAGCCCTCAACCTCACCATCGAATACTCCAATTTTTGTTATCAAGTAAAAATCAGGCAAGTGGTGCCTTTTACAATATTTGTGTGCCATTAATAAACCTATGTGCCGAATAAGAGCACTACAGCCAGGCATTCCCACACCAGTGGCTATTCCCAAAAACTATTGTAAAATGATTATTGACTTAAAAGATTGTTTTTTTTTTACCATTCCTTTACATCCTGAGGATAGACACTATTTTGCCTTTAGTCTCCCTCACCTTAATTTTCAGGGCTCTATGCAGAGATTTCAATGGAAGGTTCTTCCCCAAGGTATGGCCAACAGCCCTAGTCTTTGCCAAAAATATGTTGCTCAAGCAGTAGACCCTGTGAGAGAGCTATGGCCACAAATTTATATTTTACATTATATGGATGATTTGTAATTGCTGCACCTAATAACCATGACCTTAATAATTGTTACTTGGACCTTTACAAAATCCTCACAACCTTGGGACTACAGATAGCTCCTAATAAGGTTAAAACACAGGACTGTTATACCTATTTGGTCCTTAAACTTCAAGATAATCAGATCCAAATTCCTAAGATACAACTATGGGTGGACCATCTTCACACCCTTAATGATTTTCAAAAATTACTGGGGAATATTCAATGGCTAAAAACATATTTAAAATTACCCACTTGTATACTTTTGTCCCTTAATGATATTTTGAGAGGTGATTCCCACCCCTCCTCCCCTCAAAAGCTTACTCCCGAGGCATGACAGGCATTAAACCAAGTCACAGAAGCCATTGCCAAACAGTTTTTTACAGAACATTCTTATAACCATCCTCTGGTTCTGGTTATTTTACACACTCCTCATACACCCACAGGAATATTTCGGCAGCGAAATACACATTTTAGAAATAAAGGCTGCCTTTGCTTTGGGTCCATTTACCCACCACATTCTCCAAGGTTATTACTGTTTTTCTTGCTCAGGTAGCTTCTATTATTTTTAAATGTCGTTTGCTATCTCGACAACATTTTGGCAAAGACCATGATAATATTTTAATTTCATATACTAAAGACCAAACCCAATTTTTACTACAGACAGAGAATGAATGGCTTTTTGAGAACAATTGATAACCACCTCCCCAATGACCCCCTTTTATATTTTGTCCAGTTACATCCATTTATTTTTGCCAAAATTACTCAAAAGGCTCCCATTCCTCAAGTCCTTACTGTCTTTACAGACGGTTCCAGTAATGGCCTAGCAGTCTTTGTTGTCAATAACCAACCTAACACCTTTGATACTGTCTATCATTCAGCACAGTTTGTGGAATTGTTTGCCATAACACAAGTTTTTAAAACATTTCTTGATAATCCTGTTAATATTTATACATACAGTGCCTACATTGCTCATTCTGTGCCCCTGCTTCAGATTTCACCCACCATTAAGGCTTCTTCCAATGTGGCCCATCGGTTTCACCAGCTTCAGAAGCTAATTCAGGCCAGACAACACCCATTTTTCTTAGGACACATCAGGGCACACTCTGATCTTCCCAGCCCTCTAACTCAAGGTAATGCCAAAGCTGATGCAGCAACTCGTTTCATCTTTTCAATTTTTGTTGGCTCCATTCAAAAGGCCATGGATTTACACAATCTTCACCATCTAAATTTCCAGAACCTTCGATAACTATGTAAAATTACCAGGCAACAGGCACGAGAAATAGTAAAAGCATGCCCTGGTTGCCCTGTCTCCCTCCCCATTCAACACTTGGGAGTTAACCCCCGAAGATTACTGTCCAATCAGTTTTGGCAAATGGATGTTACTCATTTTTCTGAATTTGGAAAAACCAAATATATACACGTTTCTGTAGATACCTTCAGCGGCCTTATTTTTGCATCACCACATTCTGGAGAGGCTATCAAAGATGTCCTTTCTCATCTTGTTTCAGTGTTTTCCGTAATGGGTAAACCAATACATATTAAAAAAAAAAGATAATTGTCCTGCATATACCAGTGCCAAGTTTAAACAGTTTTGTGCTTCCTCGCAAATTTGTCATACTACTGGAATTCCATACAAGCCTCATTCATTGTGGAACGTGCCCACCTTACCTAAAGACTTGGCTAACCCGCTTTAATGCTTCTGCACTTGTATTTACCACTCACAGGCATTGCCTTAATCATGCATTATTTGCCCTTATTTTTCTTTCCCTAGACAATGAAGGCCATTCGGCTGCAGACTGACACTGGCAATCCTCGTCCAATTCTGTTCGCCCACCTGTTATGTGGCACAATCCCCTTACAAATAAATGGAAAGGCCCAGGTCCTGTCCTCATCTGTGGACGAGGCTCAGCTTGTGTTTTGGACCAAGAGCAAGCAGCCCCAAGATGGTTACCAGAACGCCTGGTTAAACAGGTTAATGGCTTACCTCAACACAGGGATGGAGGCCCTCACCCTGAGGACAAATTTTCCTCTTTTTCAGATGCAGCCAACAATCTGTGTGAGGATCCTACTTAAGGCACTTCTGCTGAACAGGATTGTACACGGAGGCTTTGGCCCTCCACCTTCCAACATCATGGAGTACCTTTTTGGCCCTCCCTGTGAACGCAAGGGAGGATCTTGGACTCAGGCTCCCACTAGTTTGACCCAGACTGCTGACTGCGTGACTAAGGTGGCTTACCTCCAGGCCGAGGTTGACCATAAACTCAGAGGAGTTCATCAGCCTAAATTGGTATGTGTTAACAAGCCAAAGATTATTCCCCCTAGTACAAGTAATGCTCTCTAAAATTGTTCTGCAACTTGAACGCATACCCAAGAGATGCATGCCACTTGTTATGCGTCGGCCTCAATTTGTGTCAACAAGAAGGGAGAACAATTTTTTGAAGCCTCCCTAACTAAAACTCATGCAGCAGGAGGGACCACTATTCATTATACCCCCGTTCTTTTTGACCGGGGAGGAGAAGGCAAATACACCAAGCTACAGTCAGCTGGGTGCCAAGGCCCTGTTGGTAAACCCCCCTTCTGCCCCATTAAGGCACCTACAGGGGTCGCTGATGGTGGAGGATTCCCTTATGCTGTCAAGCATCCTCAGATAATCAAACTTTTGAAACCCCAAATCCCTGAGCTCACATATCATCTCTTAATATAGAGAAAATGCCAGCTCCCCGGTTTAGATAACAATATATTAGATATTTTGGAAACTACCTTCTCCTTGCTTAATAATTCCAACCCCACCTTTGCTGGTGATTGCTGGCTCTCCATGACAACAGGGGCAATCATGCCTATTGCAGTTCCTATTAATTCTATCATAGACGATGATAATACATGCCAACCCAGATTTCCTTTTAAAGTACAGTCTATAGGCACTTTTACAATATGTCTTTTAGGCGCGATGCAAAATAATACCTATGATATTGATGTTGGAGTTTCTTCCTTTGGAAATTGCTCAACAGTACAAAACTATTCCTCACCCACCCCATCTCTTTGTCCCTCCAATGGCACAGTTTTTATGTGTGGAGGAAACTCGGCCTTCCTGAGGCTTCCATCGAATTGGACCGTTGGCTGTGTTCTTGCCTTATTACTCCCTGATATAACTATTGTCCCAGGAGACAAAACTCTATGCATTCCTAGTCTAGACACCTTAGTCAAAAGACACAGGCGGGCAATACAGGCCTTTCCACTCTTTGCCAGCCTTGGAATAACAGCTGCTGTGAACACAGGTACAGCTGGCTTAGGCATGGCTATACACTCTTAGCGTCGCCTGTCTCAACAACTTATAAATGATGTAAAAACTCTATCAGGAACCATTAAAGATTTGCAGGACCTAGTAGACTCCCTGGCAGAAGTGTTCCTTCAAAACAGAGAAGGCTTAGATTTACTGACAGCTAACCAGGGAGGTATTTGCTTGGCCTTAGGGGCACGATGCTGCTTTAATGCCAATAAATCAGTCATAGTACGCACTAAAATTAAGCAGCTTCAAGAAGATCTAGAAAAGAGATGAAGGGAACTTTTTGAAAATCCCCTCTGGACTGGGTTTAATGGATTTCTACCCTACCTTCTTCCCCTATTAGGCCCTTTGTTGGGTTTACTTTTAATGGTGTCCATAGGACCCTGCATTATAAACAGGCTTGTACAATTTATTATAGAACAGATTAATATTTTGGCCTCTAAGCCCATACAGGTCCACTATCATCACCTGGAGATGGAAGACCATGCTGCCAACATTTAAAAGGATGTTCTACCCTTCTCACAGGCTTATTTCTTAAGTTTACATCCCCACAGATCTCTCTTTCTTACATTAAACTATAAGTAACAGCTCTGACCAACCATCTTCTGCCATTGCCATAAGGGTTCGTCCTCCATGGGCCCCTTCTCTTGGGGGGGGGATGCACCCATGGAGTGAGGACGTTAGGCCATAATAACGGAGGATGCAGGATGGACTGCAGGAGGATGGATCCACGGATACCAAAACAGAAGACCTCTTAGTGACACGCTCTGGTGCATGGCGGTCGGCATGCTTCCCTTTTAAAGCCGTCTCCTCCAAAAATATGCCAAGGCCACCACGAAATCTTGTAAACATGCTCTCTCGAATCAGGAGATATTCAAAGGCCTGCTAGAGAAACAGAGACTCTATCACCCCCTAAAACATTGGCCGGTAAGGTATGGTCAAATATTTTATATAAGAAAGGGGGAGAGGTCAGGGGCTAGAAGGAAGTTCTCCTTCAAAGTATAGCCTGACACTGAAAAGAAACAGCTCCCTGGGAGATATCCTGCCTGGGAGACATCCCGCAGCCATCTATCTCCCTGAGACATCCTGCAGCCATCTGTCTTCCGGCAACATCCTGAGGTTATCTCACTTTCTGAAGACATCCAGCAACTGCCGATAAGAGAGCTTTCCCATCCACAGCATATAAATTTCCATGTGAGAACAATAAAAGTTTGCAGCATGATCAGAACTCCAGTCTTGCTGTAATCTCTCGTGTCTCTTGTCCCTTCATTCCTCCCCAACTAAGTTTCTTGCCCACGTTGATGTGTCCCGCCGGCCGGGACAACTGACACTAACCCATACCCTACTACACTCTGACAACTAATCCTAATATGATGGAGAAAAATAACCCAAACAGAATAGAAATACAAGCAGTTCAGAGGAGGCATGGTGTATATTTGGACTTGCCTTTTGCATGATATAGGGTAAGTGTTATAAATCTAGTTAACAACACCTACTATCTTCCTAAGCTCCTGTTTTCTTCCTGAATTCTGGCCACTCTCCAGAATAGGCTCATGGTTTTGTGTCCACGATATGTACGACCTCCAAGCTCTGTGACATGGCCATGTACTGGATAGCTGAAGGGAATGCGAGCATCTCAGAAAACTCAGATATCAGTGTGACCAGGAAAGTCTCAGTGGAGAAACCCTGCTTTGGGCCTTTTGCTAACCTATTTGCCTGTTGCCATGAATGTCAGGAAGGTCTTTGCCTCAGGCCAGCCCTTTGTGAATCCTGAAGAAAACTGTTTTCAAATGGTAATAAATGGGCATCACCTGTGGCTCTTTGCTTAAATGCTTTGGAAAGGGATGTGTCTGAATCTGCCTCTTTGCCCTGTGTGAGGTAGTGGCTTAGATTCTCAGCACCAGTTGGATCTAAAGAAAAATCCAATGTGTGCATCCAAAACCAAAATGCAAAAAAAGATCAGTCATGGTGTATGAAGTTTCTCACCTTCCTCTTTTAGGTTCCTGACCTCCATCAAGTGAGAATAGGGATCCTTTGGGACAAATAAGTTCTTTCATGCCCTGTAGAGATGATTGGGTTTTCTCATGACTCCAAATCACATGAAGAAACTATACCTGACAGTCAGTAGGCCTCAAATTGGAGAAGCAGAGCAGTATTAATGGCAGACCTATGTGATCAATCCTGGTTCACAGAAATGGTGTCCAAGGCTACCCTGAGGTTAGGCAAATGAAGGGAAAGAGACCTTATTTTGGAAACTCTCTTTGGCTGTGCCATTCATGGAAACATCCAGCCAGAGGTTATGATGAATGTATATATGGAAGAAGATGAGGGCCTTGGTGGAGTGTTTTGGTTTTAATTGTGGTCATTTGTGTGGAGTTTGGAAGAGATGACTGGGTCCACCTGGGCTTGAACTCTTTTGTGATTCCCCTCAGAGACTGAGTTCAGTGACTGACCTCAGAGAAGTAATTGCTTTGGAAAGGGATGTGTCTTAATCAGCCTCTTGGCCCTGTGTGAGGCTGTGGCTTTGATTACCAGCACCGTATGGATCTAAAAATGATCCCATGTCTGCTTCCAAAACCAAAATGGCCAAAATTGCAGTCATTGGTGATGAAGTCTCTCGCCTTCCTTTGTAAGGTTCTGAAAGAATAAAAGAAATTGAAATTGAAACGTAAAGAAACAGGTTCTGTAAAGTGTCCAGGCTGCACGCAGAACCTGAAATTCCTGTGGCAGTTAAGACAATTCCCGGAACTACCCATTAGATGTGTGTTGAAATCTTCCCTGACCACCTAGTTACTTAACAACCTCTTCCCCAAAACCGTGCAGCTAAGCACATATACATCTCAGGGCTTCAACCAATCAGTTTAAATGTATACCCCTACTCAGGGCTGACCAATCACCCCCTGCCTGAACTGTTCCCACCAATGAATGTGCAAATCATGTTTTAGAGTTGTTATTTGATTTTCCCACAGTATACGGTGATTTGCTAAAGGAAGCTAGGATGTATGTTAAGTCCCTGCCCTCTCTAAAGAATGTATATAAAATCTGCTCATGTTGTTCTTGGGGCTCTTTGTTTTTTGCTCCTCTGAAGTGAGCTTTGAGCCCCAGCATGCTGGACCCCCAATAAACCCTTTGCTGTTTCATGAGAAATTCTCTTGGTGGTCTTTTCCTCCGACGTTTGGCCCACCTTTTCATCTGGAGGCCCTAGCTGAGAAATCCAGCAGTGACGAACAAAAGACCCCAATGGACTCCTTTCAGAGTAATTAAGGTGCCTCTTTCTGGTTTCAGGTTTCAGGTTAGGGCTTGGCAAAATGGCTGTCGGTGAAGAACATTAGCTCTCTGCGATGGTGGCTGACAGATGTGTCACAGAGTCACAGGCCACGTCCCTGGGGGAAACTCCAGAGGACTCGGGAAATTGAGGATTAGTAGATTCCTCAACTTGGTTATTTTTTGCTTCAGGATTCGGTTTTCCAGCCCATCAGGTTTTGCTGGCTACTCAGTTTTGTTCATTGTCAGGAACTCATGTTGAGTTTACTGTCTGTCTTTATTGTCTAACCCATCAGGTTTGGCCAGTTACTCAGTTCTAATCTTTTTCTTGGACTCATGTTAAACGTTTACTGTTTGTCTTTGTCTGTGTCACGTTTGTGTATTCACTGTCCCTGTTTGAGTCACTCCCATTATGGGACATTATGGGACAAAGCACTTCCATGCCTCTGTCTCTTAACCTTGATCATTGGACTGATGTTCGCTCAAGTACCAAGAATCTTTCTTTTTCAGTAAAATGCCGGATCTGGCAGACTCTCTGTGCTTCAGAATGGCCCATCCTAGGAGTCGGATGGCCCCGAGAAGAATCCTTCCACTTCCCTCTAATCCGAAAAGTCAGAGATATTGTCTTTCACCGGGGCCACTTGGCCACCTAGATTAACAGCCATATACCCCTTCCCCCACGATCTTATCATTCCAACATTCTGCTCCTCCCCCTCTTCCCTCCATTCTGAGTCAGAAGACTGGACACTCCTCTCTCTCATTATCCTCTACCCTCGCTCCCCAACCCACAACATGTTCCAGATGATCCTCCCGCCGCTGACTCAGCCTCTCCGCCGCTAGAGGCAATTGGGCCAGACCCAAGCCCTCCAGGGGACTTCCCCGCAGCAGCAGCAGACCCTGCTCCCCTGAAGGAAGCTGGGCCACCTAAAGGAACCCGCAGGAGATAAATAATATAAAACTCGGAAGCCCCAGTGATGCTCCCTCTCTGTCCCTACGGGCCCATGAACCGACCCAACTGGGACCCCAACACCTTTGAATGTAGGTAGCATCTGTCCACTTATCGCCGTTCTCTAATAGTGGGTCTCTGAGCGGCCGCCAGAGGGCCGACTAATTTGGCCAAGGTAAGAGAGATTATCCAAGGGCCTAATGAGTCTCCTTCTATGTTTCTGGATAGAATTATGGAAGCGTATAGGAAATATATTCCTTTTGATCCTCAGGCAGAAGACCAAAAGCCATCTGTTGCAATGGCCTTTATCGAGCAGACTGCCCTAGATATTAAGAGAAAGTTACAACGTCTAGATGGATTATAAGATATGACCTGAAGAGATTTAGTCAGAGAAGCTGAGAAAGTATATTATAAGAGAGAAACTGAGGAGGAAAGGGAATAGAGGAGAGAGAAGGAAAGGGAACAAAAGAAGGAGGAAAGAAGCAAATGGCAGAGTAAAGCATTGCCTAAGGTTCTGGTCACAGCAGCAAATAGGCCAGAAGTTAAAAAGCAGGGATACATAAAGGCATACCTGGGCCCACGCCAAAGGCTGCCGTTGGCCTCAAATCAATGTGCCCACTGTAATAAAAAAGAACACTGGGCCAAAGAGTGCCCCCAAAAGAAGCAGCCACGCCAGCCCGCCGTGCTGACTCTAGAAGAGGACTAGGAAATTCGGGGCTCAGATCCCCTCCCCCAGCTCAGAGTAAAATTTGAAGTTGAGGGGAACACAGTGAACTTTGAAGTGATTACAGGAGCAGTATACTCAGCCCTTAAGACTTCACTGGCCCCCCTATCAATTAAATCGTCCCTAGCTCAAGGGGCTAATGGCAGTAGATATCAGGCTTGGACAACTAAGATGAATATGGACCTCGGAAAGGAAAAAGTCCACCACTCTTTCCTAGTAATCCCAGAATGCCCGGCCCCATTGATGGGCAGGAATATGCTTACCAAACTCTGGACTAGAATAACCTTTAACCCTAATGGTCCCCAAGTGGGGGTTCTAAAGCCTGCAGTATTAACTCCCATAGTAACATCTTTGACTATGTCTGTAGAAGATGAACATCAACTCTTCGCGCCCCCTAGGACTGATCAAACAGGCAAACTACCCCAGAAATGGATAAAAGATTATCCTAATGCCTGGGCAGAAACTGCTGGGTTAGGTCTAGCCATCAACAACCTCCAATAGTAGTAGAATTAAAAGCCTCTGCGTCTCCAATTAGTGTTAAACAATATCCTCTAAGCAAAGAACCTAAGGATGGGATAAGGCCCCATATTCATAAATACCTGGGTCTTGGGGTCCTAAGGCCCTGTCAATCAGCCTGGAACACCCCCCGGTACCAGTAAGAAAGCCAGGAACTGGGGACTACCGTCCTGTTCAAGACCTAAGAGAGATAAACAACAGAGTGCAGGACATTCACCCCACAGTACCCAATCCATATAATTTGCTTAGCACTCTGAATCCGGAGCAGAAATGGTACACTGTGCTGGACTTAAAAGATGCTTACTTCTGCTCGCCTCTACATAAGGACTGTCAGTTGCTGTTAGCTTTAGAGTGGATAGACCCAGAACCTGGAACATCTGGCCAACTAACCTGGACTAGACTCCCACAGGGGTTCAAAAAATCCCCCATTCTCTTTGATGAAGCCCTCCACAGAGACATCAATGACTTCAAAACTGCACACCCCGAAGTCACCCTACTCCAATAGTGGATGATCTTCTACTGGCAGCCAACACCAAGGAGACCTATGAGTCTGGGACCCAAGCACTATTATTCGAGCTTGCTCGGCTTGGATATATGGCTTCTGCCAAAAGGCCCAAACTTGTCAGCAAGAAGTAATCTTCCTGGGTTATTCTCTTAGGGGTTGCAAACGATGGCTCCCTGAGCCCAGAAAAAAAACCGTTTTGCAGATACTGCCCCCATCTAATTAGAGAAAACTCAGAGAGTTTCTTGGGACTGCCAGCTTTTGCAGGTTATGGATTCCTGGGTTCGCATCTCTGGCTGCCCCTTTATACCCGCTGATAAAGGGGGATGCCCACTTCCAATGGACCCCTGAGCACCAACAAGCTTTTAATAATGTCAAAAAAAGGTGCTGCTATCTGCTCCGGCCTTAGCACTCCCAGATGTAGAAAACCCTTCACTCTCTATATCGAGGAAAAGAAAGGAATAGCACGGGGAGTGCTCACTCAGTCTTTGGGACCTTGGAAAAAGCCAGTAGCGTATTTATCCAAAAAACTGGACCCATTGGCTAGCGGGTGGCCCCATTGCTTAAGTGCTATAGCAGCGGCAGCCCTTCTAATAAAAGATGCTCATTAATTAACGTTGGGACAGAAGCTAACCATTATAGCCCCCCATGCCCTGGAGAGCATCATCTGTTAGCCTCCAGAGAGGTGGCAATCAAACTCCAGAATAAACCACTACCAGAGCCTCTTGCTTGACAAAGACAGAATAACACTGGGACCCCCTGCTCCACTCAACCCACCTACACTGCTGCCAGAAGAATCATCAGGACCCGTCACTCATGAGTGTCAACACATACTGGCAAGGAAACCAGTATACAACAAGACTTGAAGGATCAGCCACTGCCTCGCCCTGAAGTCGTATGGTTTACGGATGGCAGCAGCTTCCTCCAAGATGGTAAGCGGCGGGCTGGAGCAGCAGCAGTTAGCAAAACTGATTTCATCTGATACTCTGGTCTCCCAGAAGGGACATCAGTCCAAAAAGCAGAACTGATTGCCCTTATGAAAGCATTGGAACTAGCAACAGGGAAAAGGGCCACCATATAAACTGATAGCCACTATGCATTTGCCACTGTTCATATGCTCGGGACTATTTACCAACAATGCGGGCTATTAACCTCTGCCGGGAAAAAAATAAAAAATAAAGATTAGATCCTCCACCTTGGCTCAGCAGTGCAGGGCCATAAGGAACTAGCTATAGTGGACTGTCCCGGGCACCAGAAGAGAAACAACCCTGTGGCAGTTGGAAACAGAAGGGCAGATGAGGAAGCTTAATTGGCAGCCCTAAACAGAGTGACTCTGTTAACTTTTTCCACACCGGGGGGAACAAAAATCAGGAGACTTGGCTGCCCCGGAACATTCAGGCAACTTATCATCTGAGGAGACAGATACAGAAATCTGGGACCCTACAGAGCCAAGTTTACAATTTCAAAAAGCCCACCTTTATGTCAAAGACGTACACCAGCTAAACCACTTAGGCTCAAAGAAGTTATAGGCACTCTTAAAGGACCGAAGAAAGGACTTATTATTGACTGACTCAAAGAGGAAAAAAATAGCTGAGCAGGTGACTAGAGCTTTTCAAGTCTTCCAATTAGTTAATACTTTCCCATCCAAGATTCCTGCAGGGAAGCGCATACGAGGAACCAGACCAGGACAATTCTGGGAAGTGGACTTTTCTGAAATTAAGCCAGCAAGGTATGGACTTAAATATCTCCTAGTCTTTGTAGATACTTTTTCAGGATGGGTCGAAGCCTTCCCCATGAAGAAAGAAACAGCTCAGATGGTGGTCAAAAAGATCCTAGAAGACAGTTTTCCAAGGTTCGGCCTGCCTAAGGTAATAGGGTCTGATAACGGACCAGCATCCGTGGCCCAGGTAAGTCAGGGATTTTCCAGGACCCTGGGGATTACTTGGAAGTTATATTGTGCTTATAGACCCCAGAGCTCAGGACAGGTAGAAACGATGAATAGAACCATCAAAGAGACTTAACGAAATTAATCTTGGAGACCGGCATAAAAAATTGGACTATGCTCCTACCTCATGTACTTTTTCGTGCAAGAAATACCCCTCCGCCCCTTTGTGTAACCTCACCCCTTATGAAATTCTCTACGGTGCCCCTCCTCCATTAAGGGACCTAACCCCAACTCTGAGATTAATGATTCCTTTCACACACCCTTGCTAGACAGACTTAAAGCCCTTGAACAAACCCAGCACCCAGCGATACCTGTGGAAACAGTTGGCCACTGCTTATCATCCTGGAGACGAGGGAACTCCACATCGATATCAAGTGGGAGACTTCGTCTACATGAGACAGTATCGGGTGTCATCCCTGGAACCCTGCTGGAAAGGACCATACCAGGTGCTGCTTATAACACCTACAGTGGTGAAAGTGGATGGGATCACTTCCTGGATCCATGCCTCCCATCTCAATCCTGTGCCCTGTCCATACTCTGGCTGGAAACTGGAACAGACTGGTAACCCTCTCAAGTTGCATGTCTGTGGTGTGGGTAGGGCTATGGATTCTTCCCCTGACCACCAGCAGTCCTAATCCCCATCAGCCTGTTCAGCAACAATGGCAAGTTATAAATCCTACTGGGCAAGTAGTGTGGTCTATTTCACAACAGCCCCCTTATGGACTTGGTGGCCATCTCTCCACCCGGACATTTGTCAGCTTGCCATAGGCCTCTCTGACTGGGATCTCCCTGACATAGTGGACCCCACACAGATCCCACTAAAGCCCAAACCAACTTACCCCATGAATTATTGATGTCATCTCCCCAGCTCAGGTGTAAACTAGCCAGTCTTGTTTATTAAGTGTGCCCAGCTGATTTCTGAAATCGCAAACAGGCCCAAACCTGTGGAGGACCCAGTGACTTTTATTGTAGATCTTGGGGTTGTGAACACACGGGAGCTACATTGTGAAACCCAAACTCCCCAGACAGTATGATTCGGTAGGATGAAATGACATCTGGATTGATCCCAATAAATGTGCCGCTATCCAAGTGGTGTCAAAAACTTGCTGTGGAAAAAATAGTCTATGTTACCCCCTCAATATAACTTTCACTTCCAAAGGAAGGGGCTACCTCAGAACAACATGGCCTATGGGAAATACTTGGGGAATGCGATTCTATATTAATGGCCCTGGCTATGACTTTGGTCTCTGGTTCACCATTCGGCTTAAAAAGGAAGAAAATCCCACAGCAATAGGGCCCAATCCATTCAAGTCTGGAATTAAGCCTCCTAAACCTCCCATGCCTAGATCTACCAAAACCCCTCTACCATCTCATACTTCGCAGTTTCCGTCTTTGACTACTTCCCCAGTCCAGAGTACAGCTGACTCCTCCCCCTGGGAACTAATTAAAGGAACCTTTATGGTACTGAACTCCACACAGTCAGAACTCCTTGCATTTCAGCCCAGGTATTTGACAGCTCTGTACATTATGGTGTAATGGTGCAGATACCCCCCAGGGTGCTCTATCATGATCCAGAATCCTTTGAAGGTCTACTAGGTGGACAAACAGCCCGATTTTGCCGGGAGCCAGTGTCCCTTACTCTAGCCATCCTATTGGGGCTAGGAGCTGCTGCAGGAGTGGGTACAGGAACAGCTGATATGATCCATGGGTCACAACAAATGGACTGATTAGAAACAGCAATAAATCAAGACTTGAAGACGTTAGAGACCTCCATCACAGTTTTTCAGGAATCCTTAACCTCTCTCTCTAAAGTTGTTTTACAGAACAGGTGAGGATTAGACCTCCATTTAATAAGGGAGGGGGGCCTCTGTGCTGTACTGAGAGAAAAATGCTGTTTTTATGCTGACCATACTGGAGTTGTAAAATAATCCATGAGTAAATTGAGAAAATGCCTTGAAGAGCACCAGAGAGAAAGGGAGATTCAACAAGTGTGGTTTGAGTCATGGTTTACCTTGTCCCCCTGGTTAACTACACTCCTATCAGCCTTAGCTGGACCCCTGATCATGCTTATGGTGTTGATAACTGTGGGACCTTGTTTGCTTAACCTCATAGTTTCCTTTCTCCAGGCTCAGATTGGGCAGGTAAAACTCATGGTAATCAGACAGAAATACACTTCACTGGCAGAAATAGAATGTGAGACCCCACAAAAATTATGATTCATTACTTTTAAAATTAAAAGTAGGCAGAAAAAGGAGAAATGAAAGAATTAAAGAAATTAAAATTGAAACGTAAAGAACCAGGTTTTGTAAAGTTTACAAGCTGTGCTCAGAACCTTAAATTCCTGTGTCAGTGAAGACAATTCCCGGAACTGCCCATTAGATGTGTTGAAATCTTTCCTGACCACCTAGTTACTTAACAACCCCTTCCCAGAAACCGTGCATCTCAGCACGTATACATCTCAGGGCTTCAACCAATCAGTTTAAATGTATACCCCTTCTCAGGGCTGACCAATCACCCCCTGCCAGAACTGTTCCCACCAATGAATGTGCTAATCATGTTTTAGAGTTGATATTTGATTTTCCCACAGTATATGATATTTGCTAAAGGAGGCTATGATGTATATAAAGTCCCTGCACTCTCTAAAGATTGTATATAATCTCTTCTCAAGTTGTTCTCGGGGCTCTTTGTTCTTTCCTCCTCTGAAGTGAGCTTTCAGCCCCAGCATGCTGGACCCCCAATAAACCATTTGCTGTGGCATGAGACAATAGGTGCTTGGGTTTTCTCATGTCTCCAAATCACATAAAGAATCTATACCTGACAGTCAGTAAGCCTCAAATTGGAGAAGCAGTGCAGTATTAGCGGCAGGGCTATTTGATCACTCCTGATTCAAAGGAAGGGTGTTCAGGCCACCCAATGCCCTTCTGGACTTCAAATATTACCTAGATTTCTGTTTTCATACTTATATTTCACCAGTATATTCTTGTAAATATCGCAGGTTCCCAATACCATAATTCATCCTGCAGAATGATTCCTAAACCAAATCGAACCTGTTATTACCCTTAACCATGCAATATTTCCTCAATATAACTTAACAGAAGAACAAGGATATTGTTGGTCTTACAATACAGGAATGTAGGGGATCTTCCTCCTGCTGAGAACCTCAAAGTTCCGTGCAGAAATGATCCCTGAAGAAGATGTAGACACCTATGAAAGACCTGAGAGAGCAAAAGTCAACTTCCATGTAAAACAACCTGGTCAAAATGAAGGGATGTGTCTGAAAGCCTCTCTCTTCTTAATGTAGATTAAATCGACCAAACCAGGCCTGTGTGGAGAGCTGTTCCCGGGTGCCTATGGTTGATATACCATTCTATCTTGTGAAAGTGTCACAGGAAGTATGGGCAGCCTCCATCTCATGGGACCCTTGGAAGCAACTGTTAGGAAAAAGTGGTTGCCAACCCAGTGACCTCATTCAGTTCGTGAAGGAAGTGACCTATCACACTTCCTTGGTGATGGAACTCTCTGAACTCGGGATCCAGGAAGCCAGGCACCCAGAGCCAGTCCCAGTCCCAGTCCCAGTGGTCTCATTTGTTTGGATTTACCAAGGACAGAGTCAGTCTTTCTTAGTACCTACTGAAGTGAGAATGGCCAAATGCCAGGAGAGCTCTGAAGAGAGGCCTTTTCTGAGAAAGCAGGTAGTGGCTCAACCATGGCTCCTGACAACTTCACAGAGTTGGCAAAGAAGTCCAGGTCTGAGATAGGACAGGCCATTTTGGTGGAACATAGTATGGCCCACCAGTCAGAGGACACTCAGGATACTCACAGACATACTTGGGGGAAGGAGATTCCGTTGTGGGTGTCTGTGTGAGTTTGTGGTTTTGTCTCATGTTCTGAGAATAGGTAGGAAAGGTGGTTTGTTTGTTTAGACTGGAATGTTTCTAGAAAGTCGTTTGACAACGCGAGTGTTTCTATGTCTGTGTATCCCACTGAATCCGTTTTTGTAGACATTTGAAAAGAGAATTCATCAATGGTTGTGTCCTGTCTAGTAGAAAGCTTCCCAGCATTCATCTTGCCAAATTAAAGAATAAAGAGCTGCTTGCCTTATGGATGGGCAACACCTATTATCTTCTTAAGTTCCTCTTTTCTTCCTGAATACTGGCCACTCTCCAGAATAGCCTCATGGTATTATTTCCAAGATATGTACCACCTCCAAGCTCTGTGACATGATCATGTACTGGATAGCTGAAGGGAATGAGAGCATCTCAGAAAACTCAGATATCAGTGCGACCAGTAAAGTCTCAGTGGAGAAATACTACTTTGGACTTTTGCTTACCTATTGTTCTGTTGTCCTGAATGTCAGGAACGTGTTTGCCTCAGGCCACCCCTGTGTGAAACCTGAAGAAATCAGTTTTCAAATGGAAAAGGATGGGCGTCACCTGTGGCTCTTTGCTTAATTGCTTTGGAAATGGATGTGGCTGAATCAGCCTCTTTGCCCTCTGTGAGGCAGTGGCTTAGATTCTCAGCACCTGATGGATCTAAAAAAAGTTTCCAAGTGTGCATCCAAAACCAAAATGGCCAAGAGAGCAGTCATTGTGGATGAAGTCTCTCGCCTTCCTCTGTAAGCTTCCTGACCTCCATCAAGTGAGAATAGGGATCCGTTGGGTCAAACCAGTTCTTCAAAGCTCTGCAGAGGCTAGCCAATAGGTGCTTGGGTTTTGTCAGGACACCAATTCACATAAAGAATCTATACCAGTCAGTTGGCCTCAAACTGGAGAAGCAGAGCAGTATTAAAGAAGGGCTATTTGATCACTCTTGGTTCACAGGAATGGTGTCTAGTCCACTCTGACTTTAGGCAAATGAGGGGCAAGGGAGCTTATTTTGGACACTGTCTTGGGCTGCGCCCGTCATGGAAACCTCTAGCTAGAGGTTATTCAGAGTGTCTATGTTGAAGAAGATGAGGGCCATGTGGGAGTTTTTTGGTTTTAATTGTGGTCAATTGTTGGTGGTTAGAAGAGAATCCTGGGTCCACCTGGGCTGGAATTCTGGTGCGATTCCCCTTAAAGACTGATTTCTGGAACTGACCTCAGAGAAATATTGCCATTAATTGTGTTGGGATTTTAGGCGGCCATGCATGAGAGTCGCCATTGGAAACTGAGATCTAAGCCTGGGGTGGCTATTCACCAAGCACTGTCAATCTCAGCCAGGACATCACATGATTTTATTCTGAAAGACTTGGCAGCCATTGTTGAGAGTCAAAACACACATGGACCTCACATTGTAGACCTCAATGGGCCTGGCTTCATGTGGCCTTTTGGCCACTCTTTGGGAAGACTTGCCTCTGAAAATTCTCCAGAGTTTTCCTTGAAATGTGCTTCCTAAAAATTTAATGGTTCCTGAATGAATTGAAACCCACAGTTTCTCCAACTTCATCCTTGAAAAATGTCTAGATAAATACCATGAAATTTTTGAAATTTCCACGACCAGGTGGCACTGGAGAACCTTTGGATGTCCTGTTGCTGATCAAGAGTGTACCAGACAGTGCCTTCCTTGACTGGGTTTCATGAAAATGGTGTAGAACAGAGCTGCCAGTATGGTGGAGCCTGTTGAGTAGTGGGCCCAGAGCTGTGGTGTGCAGTTGTGTGATAAAATATCTGTGGTGGGGTCATGTGGATCTTACTTTGGCTTCCAAAGGCTTGTGACTGACATGGTGCAGCCAGCATACCTTTGTATATTAAGCCATCTTGTTAGATGGAGAGTTTTCAGGGCAATGTTCAGAATCAAGTTGCTATGGTCAAGGGGGCAAGCAATGTGGCGTAGAAGCCTGGTTGGTGCATTCTCCTGCAGACCCTTACACACCACACGTGACAGAACTCCCTCCAGCACTGTGTCCCAGTGGAACTCCTTGTATTTTGTGAAGCAAATACCAAACTCCCAGTGCAGCAACAAGAAACACAACAAAATTGGAGAATGACCAAATGGCTTCACAGTCTACACGGAAAGATTCTTAGACCCCAGTGGCCACAGTAAACCCACAAAGAGAGAATTCAGCACTGCTACCTCATGTTCATTGGAAAATAAGAAACCATGTCCTCCATGTAACAGATGCATACACAGCTTTGATGGTCTCACTAAAAAGGAAGCTAAAGCTCCTGAAAACAACATATATTTCAAGTGTACAACCTCAAAGACAGTTTCCCAGATGTCTTGAGGCCTGCACACTTCCATGTTTGTGGAGTTTTTACAGTCTCCATTACTTTTGGAAACTCCTCTACCACCTCCAGTGTTGTGAACTCCAGAGCATTTTCCATTCCAGATATGTATTCCTAGATTTTCTAACTCTTCTCCTCTAATTGTATCTTACTTGGGGCTAAGGTAATGTCAAGGCATTGTTCTGGATGAGAGTGGGAAGATTTTTTTGTAGCACATATTTGCATACACATTGGATTCATTTTCCAATTATTCATTCAAAATACTGAATCCCTCATAGTAACCCACTCCCTACTAGACTCTGACTACAAATCCTATTATGATGGATAAAAATAGACCAAACCAAATTGAAATACAAGTAGTTCAGAGGATGCAAGGTTAACATTTGGACGTTCCTTTTGCATTATATATGGTAGGAGTTTTAAATCTAGTCATTTTTTTGTTGAAACACTTCTCCATGTGTTTTTAAAGTTAACAAATATGTGAATTCGTGTCTCCATTTCTCTGTAGCCTATTCAGCACATATATTTTTATATGCACATATAGAATCCTACCTGGTACCACACGTACATTCTTGTGAGGTGGCTCACTTGGCAGATACAAATTGTGAGAAGAGATCACTCCTGTTAAACACTGTTGAAACGGAAAATTCAACCTATGAGTGAGTATCCTAGCTGAACAACATTATACATAAATTCATGTTCAGTAAAATGAATATTTTTAGATCTGTGGATGATATATATTTCATGGTGAATTTCATTTGGCTTGTATATTAATACTTTTTAATTTCTGTGTGTGTATTTTAATATATATATATATATATATATATATATATATATATATATATATATATATACACTCTCCAGAGTTTTCAAAATATGAAATAAATGTATCTTATTATGTACTCCCTAAATTCATTAATATTTAAGTGCGTATTTATAATCAACTTTTCATAAGATTATTCTAAGACATATTCATCCTCCTGAAATACGTATTTGTTTCCTAGTACTGAAAACTAAGTTAAGTGAATTGTGCATACATATCCTAATATTTTTACACTAATTGACCCAGGTTAATATAAATGCAAGTAGATTTCTATAGGACATGATGTGTATTTTGACGTTCATTTTTTTTCAACACTTGTACATTACTATTTCCTCAGTTTATGCACATCATAAGATATATATTTCATCCACAAGTTCACAAATTTAAAGGCTTTTGTTTCACTTTCAATCACTTCCTGCTTCAGAACACATGTATTCCTCCAGGTTACATGACTGGTCTTTTCATGAGACTTCTTTCCAAACACATTATTTTCGATTTCCACAATTACTTTTGAAGCAAAACTCACACATTCTTCATGATAAACCATAACCCTAATATTACCATTAGATGTATAACTGGTTTGAATGAATGGATATATATCAATATAAGGTTTCCTGTATATTTTCAGATATCAATTTGAACCATTATTTAAGTTGGAACCAGTTATATTATTTATTCACAGTATGGTCTATTCATGCATTATTTCTATATTCATAGACACAGTGTACACCTATTTGTATTCAAAATAGTAATTTACACGTCTTCAAAATACTGTTCCTAGAAATGGTGAAAGAAATACTCATGTCACCTGATCTACATATACATTTTATCACAATAATATTCTGGAAACAAAAAGCAAATGTCACACTTATGATTGTACTAAAGCCTAAATGGAAATTGAACATGGATTACTAAAATCATCCATGTCCAGTTTGCCTATTGCTCTCAAATGTGGATCCTATTGGTGACTACATATTTGTTTCTTCCTAAGATTATATATTCAACCTCAAACCTGTTGAAAATGTCTAATCCTATTACTCACCTTATACTTTGCCTGATTTCCTAATGTCTCTATTGATATATATTTTCCCCAGTTCATCATTGTGACTGCCTCTTAATATGTGCTGACATTTACATTCACTCTGTACATGAAACCCTATTGCTAAAGACCATTTTGTCCAAATCCTATACTCACTCATCTTTCTAAAACTACCGTCTATCTTTCTAATCCTACCGACTATCCCTTTTTGACTGCATGTTCTCTTCGACATTCAATCATCCAAGGTACAATATCCTATACCATTGTATATTGATTTATCTGAGACATCTGTGCAGAAATTAATTCAAAGCTAAGTATCCCAATCAAGGCCCCAATGCCCTTCTGGGCATCAAATCTCACCTAGATTTCTGTTTTCATACCTATATTTCAACTGTATATTTTGTAAATATCACATGTTCCCATAACCATTATTCATCCTGCAGAATTATTCCTAACCCAATTGAACATGTTGTTAACCCTAACCATACACTGTTCCCTCAATCTAACTTTACAGAAGATCAGGGAGAGAGTTGGTCTTCCAATACTGGATTGTAGGGTATCTTCCACCTGATGAGAACCTCAAAGGTCCATGCAGAAATGATACATGGAGAAGAAGGCAGCTATGAAGGACCTGAGAGAGCAAAAGTCATTTTCAATGTTAAACAACCGGGTCAGGATGAAGAGATGTATCTGAATCAGCCTTTCTCTTCTTAATATAGAGAAGATGGACCAAACCAGGCCTGTGAGAAGAGCTGTTCCCGGGTGCCTATTGTTGATATACCATTCTAACTTGTGAAACTGTCACAGAAAGTAGGGGCAGTCTCCATCTCCTGGGACCCTTAGAAGCAAATATCAGTACACACTTCCTTGGTGATGGAACACTCTGAACTTGGGATCCAGGAAGCCAGGCACCCAGAGTAAGTCCCAGTCCCAGTCCCAGTGGTCTCAATTGTTTGGATTTACCAAGGACAGAGTCAGTCTTTGTTGGTACCTACTGAAGTGATAATGGCCAAATGTCAGGAGACCTCTGAAGAGGAGCCTTTTCTGAGAAAGCAGGTAGTGGCTCAACCATGGCTCCTGACAACTTCACAGAGTTGGCGAAGGAGACCAGATCTGAGACAGAACAGGCCATTTTGGGGGAACATAGTATGGACCACCAGTCAGAGGACACTCAATATATTCACCAACATACTTGGGGGAAGGAGGTGCCGTTGTGGGTGTTGGTGTGAGTTTGTGGTTTTGTCTCTTTTCTGAGAATAGGTAGGAAAGACTGTTTGTTTGTTTGGACTGGAATGTTTCTAGAAAGTCGTTTGACAACGCGAGTGTTTCTATGTCTGTGCATTCCACTGTATCTGTGGTTGTAGACATTTGAAAAGCGAATGCATCAATGGTTGTGTCCTGTCTAGTAGAAAGCTTCCCAACATTCATACTGCACAATTTAAGAATGGAGAGAGGCTTGCCTTATGGATGGGCAACACCTACTATCTTCCTAAGTTCTTGTTTTCTTCCTGAATACTGGCCACTCCCCAGAATAGCCTCATGGTTTGGTTTCCAAGATATGTACCACCTCCAAGCTCTGTGACATGGCCATGTACTGGATAGCTGAAGAGAATAGAAGCATCTCAGAAAACTCACATATCAGTGTGACCATTAAAGTCTCAGGGGAAAAACACTGCACTGGGCCTTTTGCTTACCTATTGTTCTGTTTTCCTAAATGTCAGGAAGATCTTTGCCTCAGGAAACCCCTTTGTGAAGCCAGAAAAAAAGAGTTTTCAAATGGAAATGAATGGGCATCACCTGTGGCTCTTTGCTTAATTGCTTTGGAAAGAGATGTGGCTGAATCATCCTCTTTGCCCTGTGTGAGGCAGCGGCTTAGATTCTCAGCACCTGATGGATCTAAAGAAAGTTTTCAAGTGTGCATGCAAAACGAAAATGGCCAAAAGAGCAGTCATTGTGGATGAAGTCTCTCGCCTTCCTCTGTAAGCTTCCTGACCTCCATCACGTGAGAATAGGGATCCTTTGTGTCAAATCAGTTCTTCAAAGCCCTACAGAGGCTAGCACATAAGGGCTTGTGTTTTCTCATGACACCAATTCACATAAAGAATATATACCAGACAGTCAGTAGGCCTCAAATTAGAGAAGCAGAGCAGTATTAAGAGCAGGACTATTTGATCACTATTGGTTCACAAGAAGGGAGTCCAGGCCACCCTGACTTTAGGCAAATGAGGTGCAAGGGAGTTCATTTGGAAAACTGTCTTGGGCTGTGCCCCTCATGGAAACCTCCAGCCAGAGGTTATGAAGAGTGTCTATGTGGAAGAAGATGAGGGCCATTTGGGAGTGTTTTGGTTTTAATTGTGGTCATTTGTTTGGTGGTTGGAAGAGATGCCTAGGTCCACCTGGGCTTGAACTCTGGTGTGATTCCCCTTACAGATTGAGTTCAGGAACTGACCTCAGAGAAGTATTGCCATGAATTGTGTTGGGATTTTAGGAGACCACGCATGAGAGTTGCCTTTGGAAACTGAGATCAATGCCCAGGGTGGCTTTCCACAGAGCATTGTCAATCTCTGCCAGGGCATCACATTATTTTATACTGAAAGACTTGGCAGCCATCGTTGACAGTCAAAACACACATGGGCCTCACATTGTAGACCTCAATGGGCCTGGCTTCATGTGTCTTTTTGGCCACTCTTTGGGAAGCCTTGCCTCTGAGAATTCTCTAGAGTTTCCTTGAAATGTGCTTCCTCAAACATTAATGGTTCCTGAATGAATTGAAACCCACAATTTCTCCAACTTCATCCTTGAAAAATGGCTAGATAAATACCATGAAATTTTTGAAATTTTCATGACCAGGTGGCACTGGAGAACCTTTCAATGTCCTCTTGCTGATGAAGTGTGTACCAGACAGTGCCTTGATTGACTAGGTTTCATGAAAATGATGTAGAACAGAGATACCAGTATGTTGGAGCCTGCTGAGTAGTGGGCCCAGAGCTGTGGTGTGCAGGTGTGTGATAAAACATCTGTGGTCGGGCCATGTGTATCTGTCATTGACTTCCAAATGGCTTGTGGCTGACATTGTGCAGCCAGGAATCACTTATACGTCTGATAACTCTAGATATAAGGCATCTTGTTATATGGAGATGTTTCAGGACAATGTTCAGAATCAGGTGCAATGGTCAAGGGGACAAGCTATGTGGGATAGAAGCCTGGTTGATGCATTCTCCTGCAGACCCTGACCCACCTCATGTGAAAGAACTCCCTCCAGCACTGTGTCCCAGCTGAATTCCTTGTATTTTGTGAAGCAAATAACAAATTCCCAGTGCAGCAGCAAGAAACACCACGAAAAGTGGAGGATGACCAAATTGCTTCACAGTCCACACGGGGAGTCACTTAGCCTTCAGTGGCGACAGTTTACCTACAAAGAGTGAATTCAGCACTGCTGCCTCATGTCCTTTGAAAAACAAGAAACCATGCCCTCCAGGTCACATAGATGCAGATCCAGCTTTGATGGTCTCATTAGAAAGAAAGCTAAAGCTCCTGACAACAACATATATGTCAAGTGCCCATCATCAGAGGCAGTTTCTAAGGAAGTCTTCAGGCTGGCAGAGCTCCTTGTTTGATAGCATTTACCTATTAGACCAGGATGCAAGAAAAGACCACTGACTCCAATTAAAATCAAGTTAAAGCAAGCTTATATTTTCCACTGCCCAGGTGGCCTCTCCCTCCCAAAACAGTGGGAACAAGACAGCCACCCAAATTTCCTACAGCCCAGGTTTATAACCCAGAATTTTACACTACAGGGGGGTTAAAATATCAGAACTTTGACAAGCATCAAACTAATCGTAGTTTATATATATATATATATATATATATATATATATATATATATATATATATTTGCTGGCCCCAACATAAGAATTTATGAAGACCATTAGAGCCTCAGAGAGGGTCATTGTCTGGCCAGGGAAGGCCAGTATTTATGAGGTGTCAATAAAGTTTCATAGAGGGCTGTTCCTGGTCAAAGAGCCAGGCATGGGTGAGTTCAAGGCCACGGGCAGGCATTGCAAGCAGGTTCAGAATTTGGTGTAATTTATAGTTAAGCCAAAATTTTCTTTTCATGGCTTTGTGGCAAGATGGATCACAATTTTAATAAAAGATCAGGTTGGGTCTATCATTCCCCCCTTTTCTAATGTGTCCCTTTCAAATCTTTGATAGGGTAGGGGAAGAGCACTGAGGGAATTTTAATACCTCACGTAACAGTCTCCATATTTTTTGAACTCACACAAAACCAGTCTCCCTGATTTTACCTGACTTAATTAATTACTTAAAATGAAAGTCTATTTATTTTTGGCTCCATTGTTGTAAGAAGAGTGGCGTCACTCATTTTGGCTTCTTCTGAGCTGAGAGAGGGTGACATGAGGGGGCACAGCATGAGGGACATGAGTTGCCTTTTAGAAGTCAGTTCGGTTTGAAGTCTGGTTGTGGTAGAACAGTTTGTAAAGTCATCTGGGGATGGGTTCTTCTATGAGAGAAACAAAAACCATGAGTACTGAATAAATGTTGCAGCTGCTGAAACAAGTCACTGTATAGATGTCCCCTCATCTGTCTTCAATATCCCCAGTTATCAGGACTTTCAACTTAATATTTAACTTTTAGTGTCACAGTTGTCCCACCCCATAAGATACAGTTTAATAATTTAATGTCATCTGATCTTGCAAATTCCTTTTACTAGTATGACCTCTGTGTGTAATAGAGAAACCTTTAATTCTGTTAGTCAGGGCTGGATAATCATACTAGCAAACACCAAGCCTACCTGTGTAGGTTAGGAATATCTGTAGGCCTTAAACAAAAAACTTCTGCCTCTGGTAGCTCCTCTTGATAGTCTCTTTTTATTCTCATCAGGCATTCCTCTCTGAGAATCTTTCTTTGTAGCCTCCAGTCTTACTTATTTTGGGAGGCTACCATAAAGTGTATACGTTAAAATATTATTATAACTATTATTATTTAAAATGCCCAGGAATGGCTGTATTTTGGGTTTATCTGTCTTTGCTAAGAGTTTAAGATGAAGCAGTAAAACTGACTTTTGTTTCTATCTATTGTTAACAGTCAGCTGAGATTTTATGGGAGTCATTTCTGGGGAAACTTGAGAGCAGCTTCTCAGTTCTGCTAGTGCCATTTGCGCTAGGTGATTCCAGGTCTTGCTTGACCATGTGGCTTCTCTCAGAAGCATCAGGAATATCTCCCTTCTCTGATGACTCTCTTCTTCGTAGAAAATGCACTGATTGGCTTTCTGTTCTCCAGTGGCCTCATTAATCTTCCTGATCAGGAGTTTATGTGGCTGAGAGTTGCAAAGTTCTTTAGAGAAGTCTCCTGTTCCCTGGATACAAACTGACTCAGAGGTCAAGAGCCAAAATTTGTTTTATTGTCCCTTTTCATTTAAATTAAATTTTAAATCCTAATCTTAAACATCCAACAAATAAATTTTAACAGCCTTATATTAAGAGTACTGTGCTTTAATGTCTATAATTTAAAATTATTTATCTTTTTATTATTTGGGATCTGTATTTTTCTGTCTTGTAGGTGATGCCTTATTATCTTAAATCAACCAATGTTGTGTTCAAAAGCAACTCTTTTGTAAAACACTAACAGGGAATCTTTAGTTAACTTATAAGGAAATTACAAAATAAAATTAACAAGAGTAAAAATACTTAGTTCGTGTAATAGCTACCCTGAATTTTTGGCTGAGTTATAAATTATATCCCCTTTTTGAGATCCTAGTAGTCTTGACAGAAAAAAAAAAAAAACTTCTGAACGTAACTTTAAATTAAATAACATCTGGCCTACTGCTTTCGTAGTTATTCTCACATGTTGTAAGATGAGACACAGAGCCTTATCTCAGGTAAGGCAGGGCTCTATATAAATCTTAAGTCTTTTAGTTCTAAAGCTGATCTTTTTTTTTTTTATTTATCATCTTACACAGTTTACACAAATTGTTTGAGGTCACATGAACATTAGCTAACACCATATGATATCACATTTAAAACATGAATTAAAGAAAGGCTGAAAGTTTTTAACCTTTACATAGATTAGGAGCTCATTAACTTAAAAATATATTTAAATTTTTCCCCAATGTAAAAAGTAACTTAAAACTTTACATATCTTATTGATAACAAGTAAATAAATCCCCAATATATATATATTTTTTTTTACCATACAACTTCAGAACACCAGCTTGATGTAATGCTCTTTTAAAGTTTCTACCTTACAGACTTGTATACCTGGAAGATATGAGCACATTAATAGCATCACAATGACATTGATGTTTTTACATTAACCAAATTTAGCTTTTAAAGAAATTCCAGTACAGTGCTCTAAAGTAACAGTTCTTATTTAATCAGTTGTTTAATTTTTATGGTTGCTTGCTCTAGAAAAATAAAAATAAACACAATGTTATGGTAAACTTTTGTTTTCAGAAATTTGTGTCGCTTTATCACATGACTGATTTTTACAATCTTATACAGACTTTAGAACAAACTTATACAGACCTTACTAAATCAATCAGATATCTAACAAAAGTACTCATGAATGAGTAATCCCATATCAAATTTACTTCACTTATTTATCAAAATATTAGAGAAATGTATTGAACAGTGTAAACCATTTTTTTGTTAAAGGAAAAGTCCTAGAACCAAGGCATATTAGACATTTTATAGACATTAATATTTTATTAGATTTTTGAGCAGCTAGAAAAACTTGTAAGCTTAAATTTAAAGACATTTATTGTTATTTGTTTATCCAAATTTAAAGTGAACCATTTAACTCACGTGAATTAAAGATCTTCGAATCCACTTTTTAAAATTTGTTTTTATGAGTGCTTTTTTTTAATGATCGCTCCTTATATATGTTAATTTGTATATCATATATATGATATACGAACATATGGATATATGGACATACAACACATAACAAAAGTGTGCACAAATAATAATAGTAAGGCCTTGTAGCTTTTCACAGGTGAAATCTCCATTGTAATGTTTCAGAACTCCACTGTTGGTCAAAGATAGAACTGATGAGAAAAATATTAACCTAGTTCTCTAGGATCAAAATAATGAGCTCAAAAAAAATACAGAATCTAAGGAAAAAAATGAGAGTCCTAGAAAAAATGACTGGCCAGTAATTAGTAAATACCATACGATTTACCTTTTTTTTTCCCACTTAGACATCAGATCAGTCTCCTACTGAGCTTGTAGGCTTCTTTCATTTACATTTCAACATAAGTCCTGGCTGAGTTCTGGAAGGAGCTGGACAAAACTGATATTCTGAGCGGACACCTCAGGCCTAAGGCACTTTAACCATAATTTTCAGGTGAGGATGTTCAAAATTATGATACAATTTTAAGATACAATTCAAAATTTTATACCTTAACATCTTGTTTTGTCAACAGATACCATACTATGATTTACTATCCTTGTCCAAATTAATGCACTGACACACTGTGACATTTACCCAGGCCACCCAATTAAAAATTGGTGAAAAAAAAGACTAAATGATTGGGAAGTTACTTGCCAACTTGGAAGTAGAATTCTTTAGTTTTCCATTTTAAGTATTTAAGTTCTCTGGCATGAATTATCTGAAATCATAAACTAAAAAATTACCTAAACCCGACTTTTAACTGCAAGATTGAGCAATGCTACAAAAACCCATCCAGATACCATATTGTTACAATAAAACATCATCATTTAGACACACATTCAGCTAAGATCATTCCCAAGAAACAATTTATAATATCAACACATTATTGCACATGTCTTAAATGGCCAGAAACAAAGACAAAAGACAGACAGAAAGGAGCTCCAGACTATGGCTGACAGGACAGAAGCCTTTAAAACAGCAGATAAGAGAAAAATCTCCTACACCAGTGGCATGATAGATGTCCCCACAAGGGCATAAGATGTTTTCACAGAGGGGCAACCTGAAATGTAATATCAAAGGTCTCCATGGTGACTTTACTGCATTTAGTGTCTCCTTTTTCTTTTTCTCTTTTTTAAGAAAACAGAGGTGGCATAATACTTACAGTGCAGGGAAGGAAGGAGGGAATTTACTGAAGCAACAGGACTTCGGCAGCTGCTGGGAGTCCCTCAGTCCCGTCTTTTACTTAAGCAGGATTAGCTCCTCTGGTTTGGTTCCACCCCAAGCACGCTGAATCTCCTAACATTTCAGTAGTCAGCTCTCAAAAATTCCGGGGTCGGGGGGGTATCAAAATTTGTAACTTAAATTTCGGTTCTGGACCTTGAAGCCAATTAATACCAATTTAATATAAGGACAGGGTTTGAGAAAAAGTAAAAGGGAGGTTTACTGCTTTGCTAACAAAGGATAAAAACAGGGGACTCTGTCCAAAGTTGTGACTCTCTTGATCTGGAGGGACAAGGGGTTTTAAAGGAGCTTCACTTGTTAACCTGGGAGATACTCAGTTATTAGGTCTCCAGCAGGCATTGCCCTCTGCAGTGGGTGTGCTCCAGTCAGCCAGCTAGGGGCTTCTCTCATCCTGCTTAACAAAGGGGGGTATAGTGCATCCCATTTCTTTAAAACACAGTCCAAAGGGGTGACAGGCTTACATGCTTTATTACCCATTTTCACGTCCAATATCCTTAAGTTTTTACCACAGAAATCACACAACAAAACGCACAAAAACAAACAAATAAAAAACATTTAGAACACAGAACAAAACACACACAAAAAAAACAGAAACTCGGCGAATAAACAGAAAACCAGAGGAGCAATGCAGCGTCTTGCTAAAGCTCCGGGGTAGGAGCTCCTGCGTGCCAGTCGGCACCTCTCTACACTTTCAGAGGTATTCCCTACAGAAAAGAACAGAGGAAAGAAGGATTCCTATTACTGTCCCGGACAGGAGTATATGTGAGCCTTCCCAGGCCACCTCTCTGTCATCAGAAGAGAACTCCCTTAACCGGATATCAGATGTTATAAAGGCGCCTCTTACCTATGAAGGCCTCCTCCACCAGGTGCTTGATAATAGTTTTAGTGCGATGGTTCACTGCAGTGACCCACGGACTGAAGGCTCATTCCAAGGCCTTGGAACTTGGCTCTCCAGCCTGGAGTCCTGGAGGATAGGCCAGCTTCAGAATTTCCAGCAGTATGGCTTTGTGATCTGGTCGGGTCATGTTGCTGGGGAACTCCAAAATGTTAGTCCAGGACACAAGAAAAGACCACTGACTCCAATTAAAATCAAATTAAGGCAAGCTTAATATTTCAAGCAGCCGGGCTGCCTCTCCCTCTCAAAATGGCGGGAACAAGACAGCAACCCCACCTTTCCTACAGCCCAGCTTTATAGCCCAGAAAGTTACACAAAAGGGGGGTTACAGAAAACAGAACTTTGACAAGCATCACACTAATTGTAGTTTACATTTGTTTTTTCTGGCCCCAGCATCAGAAATTATGAGGACCATTAGAGCCTCAGAGAGGGTCATTGTCTGGCCAGGGAAGGCGAATATTTATGAGGTGTCATTAAAGTTTCAGAGAGGGCCGTTTTCTGGTCAGAGAGCCAGGCATGGGTGAGTTCAAAACATGGTCAGGCATTCTAAGCAGGTTCAGAATTTTCAGTAATTTATAGTAAAGCAAAAATTATCTTTTCATGGCTTTGTGGCAAGATGGCTCACAATTTTAATGAAAGATCATGTTGGGTGATCAACCCTGTCCCCTACTTTTGGAAAATCCTCTACCACCTCCAAGGTTGTGAACTCCTGAGCATTTTCCATTCCAGATATGTATTCACAGAATTTCTAACTCTTCTTCTCTAATTGCGTCTTACTTGGGGCGAAGTTAATGTCAAGCCATTGTTCTGGATGAGAGTGGGAAGAATATTGTGCAGCACATAATTACATACACATTGGATTCACTTTCCAATTTTCCAATTGAAATACTGAATTCCTGACAATAACCCATACCCTTCTAGACGCTAACTACAAATACTAATATGATGGAGAAAAATAACCCAAACGGAATTGAAATACAAGCAGTTCAGAGGAGGCATGGTGTATATTGGACTTGCCTTTTGCAAGATAAAAGGTAGGTGTTATAAATCTAGTCATTTTTTAATTGAAATAGTTTTATATGTGTATTAAAGTTAACAAATATGTGAATTCCTATCTCCCTTTCGCTGTAACCTATTCAGCACATTAATTTTTATATACACATATAGAATCCTACCTGATATCACACGTACATTTTTGTGAGGTGCCTGACATTGCAGATACAATTTGTGAGAAGAGATTACTCCACCTAAATGCTGTTGGAACTGAAAATTCAAGCTAATGGTGAGCTTCCTAGTTGAATAACATTATACATAAATCCATGTTCAGTAAAATGAATATTTTTGGATCTGTGGATGATATATATTTCATGGTGAAATTCGATTGGCATATATAATTCTACTTTTGAATGTCTTTGTGTGTGTGTTTGTGTGTGTGTGTGTATATATATATATATATATATATATATATATATATATATATATATATAAAATAAATCTCCAGATTTTTCAAAATATGAAATATATGTGTCTTATATACACTCCCTAAATTCATTCATGTTCATGTATGTGGATTAATAATCAACTTTTCACAAGATTATTCTCAGAAATATTCATCCACCTGAAATACATATTTGTTTCCTAGTACTGAAAACTAACTTCAGTGAAAGGTGCAAACAAATCCTAGTATTTCTACATTAACTGACCTAGTTTAACATCAATGCTAGTAGATTCCTATGGGACATGATGTGTATTTTGACATTAATTATTATTCAACACTGGTACATTACTATTTCTTCAGTTTATGCACATCATAGGATATATATTTCATCCACTACTTAGCAAATTTATAGGCATTTGTTTCACTTTCAATCACTTCTTGCTCCAGAACACATGTATTTCCCTATGTTTCTTGACTGGTCTTTTCATGAGACTTTTTTCAAATATATTATTTTCAATTTCCATGATCAATTTTTAAGCAAAACTCACACATCCTTCATGATAAAACATAACCCTAAGATGACCATTAGATATATAACTGGTTGGAATGATTGATTGTCCATCTTTATAACATTTCTTATATATTTTCAGATATCCATTCAATCCATTATTTAAAGTGGATCCAGTTATATTATTTATTCCCAGTATGGTCTATTCATGCGTTATTGCTATATTCATAGACAGAGGGTATACCTATTTGTACCCCAATACAAATTTATATGTCTTCAAAATATTGCTCCTGGAAATGGTGGAAGAAATACTCATGTCACGTGATATACATATACATTTTATCACAGAAATATTCTGGACACAAGAAGCAAAGGTCACACTTTCAATTGTACCAAAGCCTAAATGGAAAGTGAGCATGGATTACTAAAAACATCTATGTCCAGGTTGCCTAATGCTCTCAAATGTCAATCCTATCGGTGACTACATATTTGATTCTTCCTAAGATTATATATTCAACCTCAAGCCTGTTGAAAATGTCTAATCCTATCACTCACTTTGTACTTTGCTTGATTTACTAATGTCTTTATTGATATCTGCTTTCCCTCATATTTTCCCCAGTTCATCATTGTGACTGACTCTTCACATGTGCTGACATTAACACTCACTCTCTAACCGAAACCCTATTGCTAAAGAACTTTTTGTTCAAATCCAATACTCACTCTTCATTCTAAACCTAACTACTACCTTCCTCATCGTACTGAATATCGCTTTTTGACTGGATGTTCTCTTCAACATTCAATCATCCAAGGTACAAGGTCCTATGCCATTGTATATTGATTTATCTGAGACAACTGTGCAGCACATAACTCAAAGCTAAGTATACCACTTAAGGGTCCAATTCCCTTCTGGGCTTCAAATCTTTCCTAATTTTCTGCTTTCATACTTATATTTCACCTATATACTCTTGTAAATATCGAAGGTTGCCAATACCATTATTCATCTCGCAAAATGATTCCTAACCCAAATCAAACATGTTATTAACCCTAAACATACACTGTTCCATCAATATAACTTACAGAAGAGCAGGGACAGAGTTGGTCTTACAATATAGGAATGTAGGTGATCTTCCACCTTCTGAGAACCTCAAAGATCCATGCAGAAATGATCCTTGGAGAAGATTTATGCAGCTATGTTGGACCTGAGAGAGCAATAGAAATCTTCCATGGCAAACAACCTGGTCAGGATGAATTGATGGGTCTAAGTCAGCCTCTCTTTTCTTATTGTAAAGAAGTTGGAAGAAACCAGGCCTGTGTGGAGAGCTGTACCTGGGTGCCTAAGGTTGATATTCCATTCTAACTTCTGAATGTGTCAGAGGATGTTGGGGCAGTCTCCATCTCATGGGACCCTTGGAAGCAACTGTTAGGACAAGGTGGTTTTCAAGGCAGTGACCTCATTCAGTTCCTGAAGGAAGTGACCTCTCCTCACTTCCTTGGTGATTGAATTCTCTGAACTTGGAATCCAGGAAGACAGGCACCCAGAGCCAGTCCCAGTCCTAGTCCCATTGGGCTAACTTGTTTGCTTTTTCCAAGGACAGAGTCAGTCTTTCTTGGTACCTACTGATGTGAGGATGGCCAATTGCCAGCAGAGCTCTGAAGAGGCACCTTCCCTGAGAAAGCAGGTAGTGGCTCACCGCTGTCTCCTGACAACTTCACATAGTTGGTCAAGGAGACCAGATCTGAGAGAGGACAGGCCATTTCGGGGGAACATAATATGGCCCACCAGTCAGAAGACACTCTGGATAGTCACAGACCTACTTGGGGGAAGGAGGTGGCTTTGCCGTTGTGGGTGTGAGTTTGTGGTTTTTTTCTCATGTTCTGAGAATAGGTAGGAAAGGCGTTTTTTTCTGGTGTGGAGTGAACTGTTTCTAGTAAGTCCTTTGACATTGTGAGGGTTTCTATGTCTGTGTATCCCACTGTATCCGTGGTTGTAGACATTAGAAAAGAGAATGCATCAATGGATTTGTTTTCTCTAGTAGAAAGCTTCCCCACATTAATACTGCCCAATAGATTAATGGACTTCACTTTGCCTTATGGATGGGCAACACCTACTGTCTTCTTAAGTTACTGTTTTCTTCATGAATTCTGACCACTCTACAGAATACGCTCATGGTTTTGTGTCCCAGATATGTAACACCACAAGGCTCTGTGACATGGCCATGTACTGGATAGCTGAAGAGATTGAGAGCATCTCAGAAAACTCAGATATCAGTGTGACCAGTAAAGTCTCAGTGAAGAAACCCTTCTTGGGCCATTTGCTTACTTGTGTTTCAATTACCCTGAATTTCAGGAAGGTCTTTGCCTCATGCCAACCCTTTGTGAAGCCTGAAGAAAACTGTTTTCATATGGAAATGAATGGGCTTCACCTGTGGCTCTTTGCTTAATTGCTTTGGAATGGGATGTGTCTGAATCAGTCTCTGGTCCTTGTGTGAAGCTGTGACTTAGATTCTCAGCACCCAATGGATCTAAAGAAAAATCCCATGTGCTTCCCAAACCGAAATGGCCAAAAGAGAAGTCATTGTGGATGAATTTTTTTGCCTTCTTGTTTTAGGTTCCTGACCTCCATTAAGTGAGAATAGGGATTCTTTGGATTAAATGAGTTCTTCAAATCCCTGCAGAGGCTTGCCCATATGTGCTTGGGTTTTCTCATGACTCCAAATCACATAAAGAATCTATACCTCACAGCCAGTAGGCCTCAAATTGGAGAAGCGGAACACTTTAACAGCAGGAATATTTGATCACTCCAGGTTCACAGGAGGAGTGTCCAGGCCACCATGATTTTAGGCAAATGAGGGGCAAGTGAGCTTATTTTTTACACTTTCTTAGGCTGTGCCCCTCATAGAAATCTCCAGCCAGAGGTTATGATGAGTGTCTATATGGAAGAAGATGAGGGCCCTGTGGGAGTGTTTTGATTTTAATTGTGGTCATTTTTGTGGTGGTTGGAAGGAATGACTGGTTCCACCTGGGCTTGAACTCTGGCGTGATTCCCCTTAGAGACTGAGTTCTGGAACTGAACTCAGAGAAGTATTGCCATGAATTGTGTTGGGATTTTAGAAGGCCATGCATGAGACTCACCCATGGAAACTCAGATCTAGGCCCAGGGTGTCTTTCCACAAAACAATGGGAACCTCAGCCAGGATATCACATGATTTTATTCTGAAAGATTGGCAGGTATAGTTGAGAGTCAAAACACACATGGACCTCACATTGTAGGCCTCAATTTGCCTGGCTTCATGTGACCTTTTGGCAACTCTTTGAGAAGCCTTGCCTGTGAGTGTTCTCCAGAGCTTTCATTGAAATGAGCTTTCTCAACACTTAATGGTTCCTGAATGATTTGAAACCCACAGTGCCTCCAACTTAATCTTTGAAAAATGGCTGGATAAATACCATGAAATTTTTGAAATTTCCATCACCAGGTGGCACTGGAGAATCTTTGGAAGTCCTGTGGTTGATCATGTGTATACCAGAGAATGCCTTGTTTTACTGGGTTTTATGAAAATGGTGTAGAACAGAGATGCCAGTAATTTGTATCCTGCTGATTAGTGGGCCTAGAGCAGTGGTGGGCAGGTGTGTGATAAAACACCATGGTGGGGCCATGTGGATCGGCCATTGGCTTCCAAATGGATTATGACTGACATATTGCAGAAATCAGACACTTATATGTAAAGGCATTTTTTATATGGAGAGGTTCAGGGCAATGTTCAGAATCAGTTTACTATGGTTATTGGGGCAAGCTGTGTGGGATAGAAGCCTGGTTGGTGCATTCTCCTGCAGACCCTGACCCACCACACGTGACAGAACTCCCTTCAGCACTGTATCCTAGTAGAACTCCTTGTATTTGGTGAAGCAAATACCAAATTCCCAGTGCAGCAGCAAGAAACACCACGAAAAATGGAGGATGACCAAATGTCTTCACAGTCCACACGAGGAGACACTTAGCCTCCAGTGGCCACAGTTTACATACAAAGAGAGAATTCAGCACTGCTGCCTCATGGTCATTGGAATATAAGAAACCATGTCTTCCAGGTCACATAGATGCAGACCCATTTTGATGGTCTCACTACAAAGGAAGTTAAAGCTCATGACAACAACATATATTTCAAGTGCCCAACCTCAGAGGCAGTTTTCCAAGAAGTCTTAGGCCAGCAGAGCTCCATGTTTGTGGAGTGTTTACACTGTTCTTTACGTTTGGAAACTCCTCTACCACCACCAAGGTTGTGAACTCCTGAGCATATTCCATTCCAGATATGTATTCACAGATTTTCACACTTTTCTACTCTAATTGTGTCTTACTTGGGCCAAGGTAATATCAAGGCATTGTTCTGAATGTGAGTGGGAAGATTTTTGTGTAGCACATATTTACATACACATTCGATTCATTTTTCAATTTTCTATTTGAAATACTGAAGCCCTGAAACTAACACATACCCTACTATACTCTAATAATTCTAATATGATGGTGAAAAATAACCCAAACAGAATAGAAATACAAGCAGTTCAGAGGAGGCATGGTGTATTGTTACAATTGCCTTTTGCATTATATAGTGTAGGAGTTATAAATCTAGTCATTTTTTTGTTGAAATAGTTCTACATGTGTTTTTAAAATTAACAAATATGTGAATTCCTGTCTCCCTTTCTCTGTAGCCAATTCAGCACATGTATTTTTATATGCACATATAGAATTCTACCTGGTACCACACGTACATACTTGTGAGGTAACTGAATTGGCAGATGCAAATTGTGAGAAAGGATAACTCCTCCTAAATGCTGTTGGAACTGAAAATTCAACCTATGGGTGAGCTTCCTAGTTGAATAACATTATACATTAATCCATGTTCAGTAAAATGAATATTTTTCGATCTGTGGATTATATATATTTCATGATGAATTTCGATTGGCATATATATTGCTACTTTTTTTCTTTTATTGGTTGCTCAAAACATTAAAAATCTCTTGACATATAATATTTCATACATTAGATTCAAGTGGCTTATGAACTCCCATTTTTAGCCCAAATAGAGATTACAGAATCACATCGATTACACATCCACATTTTTACATAATGCCCTATTAGCTACTGTTGTATTCTGCTACCTTTCCTATACTCTACTATCTCCCCTCCCCTTCCTTCCGATCTTCTCTTTTTTCCCCATCTACTGTAATTTATTTCACTCCATGTTTATTTTCCCATTCCACTCACAACAATATGTAATTTTGTGTAACAATGAGGGTCTCCCTCCATTACCATGCAATTTCCCTTTTCTCTCACTTACCCTCCCACCTCATGTCTCTGTTTAAAGTTAATCTTTTCTTCCTGCTATTGCTCCCTGCTCTGTTCTTAGTTGCTCTCATTATATCAAAGAAGACATTTGGTATTTATTTTTTAGGGATTGGCTATCTTCACTAAGCATTATCTGCTCCAGTGCCATCCATTTTTCTGCAAATTTTATGATTTTGTCATTTGTTAGTGCTGCGTAATACTCCATAGTGTATAAATGCCACATTTTTTTTTATCCATTCATCTATTGAAGGGCATCTGGGTTGGATCCACAGTGTATCAATTGTGAATTGTACTGCTATGAAAATCCATGTGGTAGTATCCCTGTATTACTCTCTTTTAAGGTCTTCAGGGAATAGTCAGAGAAGGGCAATAGCTGAGTCAAATTGTGGTTCCATTCACAGCTTTCCCAGGAATTTCCATACTGCTTTCCAAATTGGCCACACCAGTTTACAGTCCCACCAGCAATGTACAAGAGTATCTTTTACCCCACATCCTTGCCAGCACTTGTTGTTGTTTGACTTCATAATGGCTACCAATTTACTGGAGTGAGATGGTATCTTAGGGTGATTTTGATTTGAATTTCTCTGACTGCTAGAAATGGTGAGCATTTTATTATGTACTTGATGAATGATTGTATGTCCTCCTCTGAGAAGTGTCTGTTCAAGTCCTTGACCCATTTGTTTATTGGGTTATTTGTTATCTTATTGTCTAATTTTTTGAGTTCTTTGTATATTCTGGATATTAGGCCTCTATCTGAAGTGTGAGGAGTAAAAATTTGTTCCCATGATGTATGCTCCTTATTTACCTCTCTTATTCTTTCTCTTGCTGATAAAAAACTTTTCAGTTTAAGTAGTCCCATTTGTTGATTCTTGTTATTAACTCTTGTGCTATGGATGTCATATAAAGGAATTTGGAGCCCGATCCCATAATATGTAGATCAGAGCCAACTTTTTCTTCTATCAGACACAGAGTCTTTGATTTGATATCTAGCACCTTGATCCACTATGAGTTAACTTTTGTGCATGGCGAGAGAAAGGAATTCAGTTTCATTTTGTTGCACATGGATTTCCATTTTTCCCAACACCATTTGTTGAAGATACTATATTTCCTCCATTGCATGCTTTTAGCTCCTTTATCAAATATAAAATAGTTGTAGCTTTTTGGATTAATCTCTGTGTCCTCCATTCTGTACCATTGGTCCACCCGCCTGTTTTGGTACCAGTACCATGCTGTTTTTTCTTTAAATTAATTTTATTGTAGGTTGTTCAAAACATTTCATAGTTCTTGATATATCATATTTCACACTTTGATTCAAGTGGGATATGAGCTCCCATTTTTACCCCATATACAGATTGCAGAATCACATCAATTGCACAACCATTGATTTACATATTGCCATTCTGGTGACTGTTGTATTCTGTTGCCTTTCCTATCCTCTACTATCCCCCCTCCCCCTCCCCTCCCCTCTTCTCTCTCTACCTCCTCTACTGTAATTCGTTTCTCCCCTTATATTTTTCCTCCTTTCCCCTCATTTCCTCTTGTATGTAATTTTGTATACCCCTGAGGGTCTCCTTCCATTTACATGCAATTTTCCTTCTCTCTCCCTTTCCCTCCCACCTCTCATCCCTGTTTAATGTTAATCTTCTTCTCATGCTCTTCATCCCTACTCTGTTCTTAGTTAATCTCCTTATATCAAAGAAGATATTTGGCATTTGTTTTTAAGGGATTGGCTAGCTTCACTTAGCATAACCTGCTCTAATGCCATCCATTTCCCTCCAAATTCTATGATTTTGTCATTTCTTAATGCAGAGTAATATTCCATTGTGTATAAATGCCACATTTTTTTATCCATTCTTTTATTGAAGGACATCTATGTTGGTTCCACAGTCTTGCTATTGTGAAATGTGCTGCTATGAACATGGATGTAGCAGTGGCCCTATAGTGTGCTCTTTTTAGGTCTTTAGGGAATAGACCGAGAAGGGGAATAGCTGGATCAAATGGTGGTTCCATCCCGAGCTTTCCACGAAATCTCCATACTGCTTTCCAAATTGGGTGCACCAATTTGCAGTCCCACCAGTAATGTACAAGAGTACACTTTTCCCGACATCCTCGCCAGCACTTGTTGGTGTTTGACTTCCTAAAGGCTGCCAATCTTACTGGAGTGAGATGGTATCTTAGGGTGGTTTTTATTTGCATTTCTCTGACTGCTAGAGATGGTGAGCATTTTTTCATATACTTCTTGATTGATTGTATGTCCTCCTCTGAGAAATTTCTGTCCAGGTCCTTGGCCCATTTGTTGATGGGGTTATTTGTTATCTCATTGTCTAATTTTTTTAGTTCTTTGTATATTCTGGATATTAGGGCTCTGTCTGAAGTGTGAGGAGTAACGATTTGTTCCCAGGACGTAGGCTACCTATTTACCTCTCTTATTGTTTCTTTTGCTGAGAAAATAACTTTTTAGTTTGAGTAAGTCCCATTTGTTGGTTATAGTTATTAACTGTTGTGCTATGGGTGTCCTATTTAGGAATTTGGATCCCGACCCCACAGTATGTAGATCATAGCCAACTTTTTCTTCTATCAGACGCCATGTCTCTGATTTGATATCAAGTTCCTTGATCCACTTTGAGTTAACTTTTGTGCATGGTGAGAGAAAGGGATTCAGTTTCATTTTGTTGCATATGGATTTCCAGTTTTCCCAACACCATTTGTTGAAGATGCTAGCCTTCTTCCATTGCATGCTTTTAGCCCCTTTATCGAATATAAGATAGTTGTAGTTTTGTGGATTGGTTTCTGTGTCGTCTATTCTGTACCATTGGTCCACCCGCCTGTTTTGGTACCAGTACCATGCTGTTTTTGTTTCTATTGCTCTGTAGTATAGTTTGAAGTCTGGTATAGCTATACCGACTGATTCACACTTCCTGCTTAGCAATGTTTTTGCTATTCTGGGTCTTTTATTTTTCCATATGAATTTCATGATTGCTTTCTCTATTTCTACAAGAAATGCCATTGGGATTTTGATTGGCATTGCATTAAACCTATTGAGAACTTTTGTTAATATCGCCATTTTGATGATGTTAATTCTACCTTTCCATGAACAGGGTATATTTTTCCATCTTTTAAGATCTTCTTCAATTCTCTCTTTAGGGTTCTGTAGTATTCATTGTATAAGTCTTACACCTCTTTTGTTAGGTTGATTCCCAAGTACTTTATTTTTTCTGAGGATATTGTGAATGGGGTGGTTGTCCTCATATATATTTTAGAGGATTTGTCGCTGATATACAGGAATGCCTTTGATTTATGCCTGTTGATTTTATATCCTGCCACTTTGCTGAATTCATTTATTAGCTCTAATAGTTTCTTTGTAGACCCTTTTGGGTCTGCTAGGTATAGAATCATGTCATCTGCAAATAGTGATAATTTGAGTTCTTCTTTTCCTATTTTTATGCCTTTAATTTCTTTTGTCTGTCTAATTGCACTGGCCAGTGATTCAAGAACTATGTTGAACAGAAGTGGTAAGAGAGGCCATGCCTGTCTTGTACCAGATTTTAGAGGGAATGCCTTCAGTTTTTCTCCATTCAGAATGATGCTAGGCTGAGGCTTAGCATAGATTTCTTTTACAATATTGAGGTATGTTCCTGTTATCCCTAGTTTTTCTAGAGTTTTGAACATAAAGGGATGCTGTACTTTGTCGAATGCTTTTTCCGCATCTATCGAGATGATCATATGGTTCTTATATTTAAGCCTATTGATGTGGTGAATAACATTTATTGATTTTCGTATATTGAACCAACCTTGCATCCCAGGGATAAATCCTACCTGATCATGGTGCACAATTTTTTTGATATGTTTTTGTATCCGGTTCGCGAGAAGTTTATTGAGCATTTTTGCATCTAGGTTCATTATAGATATTGGTCTGTAGTTTTCTTTCTTTGGAGTGTCTTTGTCTGGTTTAGGAATCAGGGTGATGTTGGACTCATAGAATGAATTTGGAAGTTCTCCCTGTTTTTCATTTTCCTGAAATAGCTTGAAAAGTATTGGTATTAGTTCCTCTTTAAAGGTTTTGTAAAACTCTGCTGTATACCTATCCGGTCCTGGGCTTTTCTTAGTTGGTAGTCTTTTGATGGTTTCTTTATTTCCTCAGTTGATATTCGTCTGTTTAGGTTGTCAATATCCTCCTAACTCAATCTGGGCAAATCATATGACTTAAGAAATTTATCGATGCCTTCACTATCTTCTAATTTATTGGAGTATAAGGATTCAAAATAATTTCTGATAATCTTCTGTATTTCTGAAGTGTCTGTTGTGATATTGCCTTTTTCATCCCATATGCGAGTAATTTGAGTTCTCTCTCTTCTTCTCTTCATTAGCGTGGCTAAGGGTCTGTCAATTTTATTTATTTTTTCAAAGAACCAACTTTTAGTTTTGTCAATATTTTCAATTGTTTCTTTTGTTTCAATTTCATTAATTTTTGCTCTGATTTTAATTATTTCTTGTCTTCTACTTTTTTGCTGTTTTTTTGCTCTTCTTTTTCTAGGACATTGAGTTGAAGTATTAGATCATTTATTTGTTGGTTTGTTTCTTTTTTTAAGGAATGAACTCCAAGCAATAAATTTTCCTGTTAGAACTGCTTTCAATGTGTCCCATAGATTTCGATATGTTGTGTCTGTGTTTTCATTTATCTCTAAGAATTTTTTAATATCCTCCTTGATGTCTTCTATAACCCATTTATCATTCAGTAACCTATTTTTCGTTCTCCAATTGATGCATGATTTTTCCTTACTTCTTTTATCGTTGATTTTCAATTTCATTTCATTATGTTCAGATAAGATGCATGGTATTATCTCTACTCCTTTCTATTGTCTAAGAGTTGCCCTGTGACATAATATATGATCTATTTTTGAGAAGGATCCAAGTGCTGCTGAGAAAAAAAGTGTAACTGCTTGATCTTGGGTGGTATATTCTATATATGTCAATTAAGTCTAGGTTATTAATTATGTTATTGAGTTCTATAGATTCCTTATTCAACTTTTCTTTGTAAGATCTATCCAGTGGTGAGAGAGGTGTGTTGAAGTCTCCCATAATTATTGTATGGTGGTCTATTAGACTCTTGAACTTGAGAAGAGTTTGTTTGATGAACATAGCTGCACCATTGTTTGGGGCATATATATTTATGATTGTGATGTCTTGTTGGTGTATGGTTCCCTTGAGCTGTATGTAGTGTCCCTCTTCATCCCTTTTGATTAACTTTGGCTTGAAATCTATTTTATTTGATATGAGTATGGACACTCGTGCTTGTTTCCGAAGTCCATAAGAGTGATATGATATTTCCCAACCTTTCACCTTCAGTCTATGTATGTCTTTTCCTATCAAATGCGTCTACTGAAGGCAGCATATTGTTGGGTCTTGTTTTGTGATCCATTCTACTAGCCTGTGTCTCTTAATTCGTGAGTTTAAGCCATTAACATTTAGGGTTATTATTGAGATATGGGTTGTTCTTCCAGTCATATTGGTTTATTTATGTTACTAAACATGGTTTGTTTTCCTCTTTGATTATTCCCCCTCTTTACTGTACTCCCTCCCGCTGTTGGTTTTCATTGTTATTTTCCATTTCCTCTTCCTGCAATGTTTTGCCGAGGATGTTTTGAAGAGATGGTTTTCTAGCTGCAAATTCTTTTCACTTTTGTTTATTATGGAAGGTTTTAATTTCATCTTCCATACTGAAGCTTAATTTTGCTGGATACACAATTCTTGGTTGGAACCCATTTTCTTTCAGTGTTTCAAATATGTTATTCAAGGATCTTCTAGCTTTCAGAGTCTGTGTTGAAAGATCAGCTGTTATCCTGATTGGTTTACCCCTAAATGTAATCTGCTTCCTTTCTCTTGTAGCTTTTAAAATTCTCTCCTTATTCTGTATGATGGGCATCTTCATTATAATGTGTCTAGGTGTGGATCTCTTATGATTTTGCACATTCGGCGTCCCGTAGGCTTCTAGGATATGGGATTCTGTCTCATTCTTCAAGTCTGGGAAGTTTTCTCGTATTATTTCATTGAATAGATTGCTCATTCCTTTTGTTTGGAACTCTATACCTTCCTGTATCCCAATGACTCTTAAGTTTGGTCTCTTTATGTTATCCCATATTTCTTGAATGTTCTGCTCATGGTTTCTTAACAGCTTTGCTGAGCTGTCTATGTTCTTCTCCAGTTGAAATACTTTGTCTTCATTTTCTGATGTTCTATCTTCTAAGTGTTCTACTCTGCTGGTAGTATTCTCAATTGAGTTTTTAATTTGGTTTATTGTTTCCTGCATTTCCAGGATTTCTGTTTGTTTGTTTTTTATAACCTTGATCTCCCTGTATAATTGATCTTTTGCTTCTTGTATTTGTTTATGTAATTCATTTTCGAAGTGCTCGAAGTGGTCTTTCATTGTCTGATTATGCTGTCTAATGTCTTCCTTGAGACTCCAGATAATCTGAAGCATGTATATCCTGAATTCTTTATCTGACATTCCATCTGCTGCAGATATTACCTCTTCTAAAGTTGAGTTGACCTGCATTGCTTGTGGTCCTTTCTTTCCTTGTCTTTTCATACTGATCGCGTTTCTTTCTGCTTGGTGAAACTGTTTTGTTATTGATTTTCCCCCTATATATTTATATTGCTCTTATATAGTTGCAAAGTCTCCCTCGCAGGCTTTGGCGGTGGTTCTGCCCCTCCTCCAATTGGGGCAATGTGCCTACTACGCCGGCAGGCTGCTGTGCCTCTACTTTCGGTGGGCCTGTTCTTTCGGTGGTCACAGGTTCGCCTCCCTTGCAGGCGTGAGAAGCGGCTCTGCACCTCTGCTGGCCGCTAGGCCTGTTCTGTCTGTCGTTTGCAGGTCTGTCTACCTAACAGGTGCTGGTGGCGGCTCTGCCCCTCCCCCAAACGGGGTGATGTGTCAGACGGCCACTGGGCCTGTTTTATCAGTGGTCACGGTATCGCCTACCTTGCAGGTGGGTGGGGCAGCTGTGCCCCTCTACAGGTTTCTGGGCCTGACCTGCCGGTGGGTCGCAGGTCATTCATTTTTTAGTTCTAGTAGTTTTTGTACACCTTTTTGTGTCTTCTATGTATAGAATAATGTCACCCGAAAATAGTGATAATTTGCGTTCTTATTTTCCTATTTTTATGCCTTTTATTTGTTTAGTATGTCTAATTGCTCTGGCCAGTGTTTCGAGAACTATATCGAATAGAAGTGGTGAGAGAGGGCATCCCTGTCTTGTTCCAGATTTTAGAAGAAATGCCTTCAATTTTTCTCCATTCATAATGATGCTAGCCTGAGGCTTAGCATAGATAGCTTTTACAATGTCGAGGTAACTTCCTGTTATCCCTATTTTTTCTAATGTTTTGAACATAAAGGGATGCTGTACTTTGTCAAATGCTTTTTTTGCTTCTATCGAGATGATCATATGGTTCTTATCTTTAAGTCTATTGATGTGGTGAATAACATTTATTGATTTCCGTATATTGAACCATCCTTGCATCCCAGCTATGAATCCTACTTGATCATGGTGCATAATTTTTTTGATGTGCCTTTGTATTCGATTCACCAGAGTTTTATTGAGGATTTTTGCATGTAGGTTCATCAGATATATTGGTCTGTAGTTTTCTTTCTTTGAGGTGTCTTTTTCTGATTTCGGAATCAGCGTGATGTTGGCCTCATAGAATGAATTTGGAAGAGCTCCCTCTTTTTCTCTATGCTGAAATAACTTGAAAAGTATTGGTATTAAATCTTCTTTAAATGTTTTGTAAAACTCCGCTGTATAGCCATCCGTTCCTGGGCTTTTCTTGGTTTGTAGTCTTTTGATTGCTTCTTCTGTTTCATCCATTGACATTGGTCTGTTTAAATTGTGTGTATCCTTCTGACTCAGTCTGGGAATATCATATGACTTAAGAAATTTATCGATGTCTTCACTATATTCTATTTTATTGGAATATAGGTTTTCTAAATAATTTCTAATTGTCTTCTCTATTTCGGAAGCATCTGTTGTAATATTGCCTTTTTCATCCCATATGTTAGTAATTTGAGTTCTCTCTCTTCTTCTCTTCATTAGCATGCCTAAGGGTCTGTCGAACATATTTATTTTTTTGAAGAACCACCTTTTAGTTTTGTTAATTTTTTCAATAGTTTCTTTTGTTTCAATTTCGTTGATTTCTGCTCTGATTTTAATTATTTCTTGCTTTCTGCTACATTTTTTGTTGTTTTGCTCTTCCTTTTCTAGGGCTTTGAGTTGAAGTGTGAGCTCATTTATTTGTTCGTTTTTACTTTTTTTCAGGAATGACCTCCAGGCGATGAATTTCCCTCTTAAAACTGCTTTCATTGTGTCCCATAGATTCTGATATATTGTGTCTGTATTTTCATGTATCTCTAAGAATTTTTTGATTTCCTCCTTTATATCTTCTGTAACCCACTGATCATTCAGTAACATATTGTTCATTTTCCATGTGATGTAGGATTTTTCCTTCCTTTTTTTATCATTGGTTTCCAGTTTCATTCCATTATGATCAGAAAAAATTCATGGTATTATCTCAACCCCTGTATATTTACTGAGGGTTGCCCTATGACATAATATATGGTCTATTTTTGAGAAGGACCCACGTGCTACTGAGAAAAAAGTATATCAACTTGATGATGATTGATATATTCGATATATGTCAGTTAAGTCTAGGTTATTGATTGTGATATTGAGTTCTATAGTTTCTTTATTCACTTTTGTTTGGAGGATCTGTCCAATGGTGAGAGAGGTGTGTTGAAGTCACCCATAATTATTGTGTTGTGGTCTATTTCATTCTGGAACTTGAGGTGAATTTGTTTTTTGAACATTGCAGCACCATTATTTGGTGCATAAATATTGATAATTTTTATGTCTTGTTGATGAATGGTTCCTTTTAACAGTATATAATGTCCTTTCTTATCCCTTTTGATTAAATTAGTCTTGAAGTCGATTTTATTCGATATGAGCATGGCCACCCCTGCTTGCTTATGGGGAGCGTTGCATGGTATATTTTTTCCAAAACTTGCACCTTCAGCCTGTGTATGTCTTTTCCATTCAGATGTGCCTCCTGGAGGCAATATATTGTTGGATTCATTTTTAATCCAAGTTACCAGCCTATGTCGCGTTATTGGAGAGTTTAAGCCATTAACATTTAGAGTCACTATTGATATATGGTTTGTACTGCCGCTCATGATTGATGATTCATCTTTTTTTTTTTTTAATTTAGTTTGTTTCTCCATGATTAGCTTTTCCCCCACCCTCAGTCATTACTGAGGCACTTCCCACTGATGGTTTTGGTTGTTGATTTTCATTTCTTCTTCGTGTATTGTTTTGCTCAAGATGCTTTGCAATGCTGGTTTTCTGGCTACAAATTTTTTTACCTTTTGTTTATCATGAAATATTTTTATTTCATCGTCATACCTGCAGCTTAATTTTGCTGGATACAGAATTCTTGGTTGGCATTCATTGTCTTTCAGTGTTTGAAATACGTTGCTCCAGGATCTTCTCGCTTTCAGCGACTGTGATGAAAAATCCATTCTCAACCTTATTGGTTTACCCCTTAATGTAATCTGCCTCCTTTCTCTTAGAGCTATTAATATTTTCTCTTTGTTTTGTATATTGGATATCTTCATAACAATGTGTCTTGGTGTTGGTCTACTGTGATTTTGTGTTCTCCGTGTCCTGTAAGCATGTCCAATTTGTATATCTATTTACTTTGTATTTCTAGAAATATTTCTGTAATTATTTCATTCAATAGATTACTAATTCCCTTGGTTTGAATCTGTGTACCTATCCAGATGACTCATTAATTTTTTTTTATGTTATCCCATATCTCTTGGATGTTTTACTCATGATTTTTTACCAGCCTTTCTGTGTTGGCTAGATTCATTTCAAGATGATATATTTTGTCTTCATTATCTGACATTCTGTCTTCTACTTGCTCCACAGTGTTAGTGATACTCTCAATTGACTTTTTAATTTGGTTTATCGTTTCCTTCATTTCTAGAATTATTGTTTGATTTTTTTATAATCTCTATCTCCTGATAAAGATGCATAACTTCTTCTTTTATCTGTTTATGTAATTCATTTTCAATGTGTTCTTTCACTGTTTGGATTTGCTGTCTCGTATCCTCTTTAAGTTTCAATTCCATCTGTCTAAGGTATTCCTTGAGTTCTTTATATGACCATTTTTTCTGATGACTATAGGTCCTCCTGAATATTTTGGCTGTCCTTCGTTGTTTGTACTTATTTTCTTCCTTGATTTTTTGTGCTGCTCATGTTACTTCTTGCTCTGTTTGACTGTTGAGTTACTGCTTACTCTTATAAATTTATTTGATGCTTGGAAGAAAAGATATTAGAAAGAAAGGGAAGAAGTCACTAAAGAGAATGAGAGTAGGCAGGTAGAATTCGAGGAAGGGGAAATCAGAAAATTGAAAAGAAATGATAAGACAAAAGAAAAAATAGAAAAGAAAGAAAGAAAGAAAAAAATTTAAAAATAATGATCATTTAAAAGATGTAAATTAAAGTTTAAAATAATAATAATAATAAAATAAAAATATTTAAAAAATGAAAACATATTAAAAAGTTAAAGTACAACAACAAAAAATATGAATTTACATAAAGAATCTAAACCCCACACTCAGTAGGCCTCAAGTTGGAGAAGTAGAGCAGTATTAACGCCAGGCCTATTTTTTCACTTCTGTTTCACAGGAAGGCAGTCCAGGCAACCCTGATGTTAGGCAAATGAGGGGCAAGGGAGCTTATTTTGGACACGGACGTGGGCTGTGTACCTCATGGAAACCTCCAGCCTGAGGTTATGATGAGTGTCTACATGGAAGAAGATGAGGGCCATGTTGGGGTGTTTTGGTTTTAACTGTGAACATTTGTATGGCGGTAGGAAGAGATGACTGGGTACACCTGGGCTTGAACTCTTGTGTGATTCAACATAGAGACTGAGTTCTGGAATTGACCTCAGAGAAGTATTGCCATGGATTGTGTTGGGCTTTTAGAAGGCCATGCATGAGAGTCGCCCTTGGAAAGTGAGATCTACGCCCAAGTTGGCTTTCCACAGAGCAAAGGGAATCTCAGCCAGGATATCACATGATTTTATTCTGAAAGACTTGGCAGCCATAGTTGAGAGTGAAAACACACATGGACCTCACATTGTAGACCTCAATGGGCCTGGCTTCATGTGACCTTTTGGCCACCCTTTGGGAAGCCTTGCCTCTGAGAGTTCTCCAGAGCTTTCATTGAAGTGAGCTTACTCAACATTTAATGGTTAATGAATGAATTGAAACCCACAGTGCCTACAACTTCTTCCTTGAATAATGGCTAGATGAATACCATGAAATTTTTGAAATTCCCAAGACTAGGTGTCACAGGAGAACCTTTGGATGTCCTCTAGCTGATCATGAGAATACAAGACATTGCCTTTATTGACTGGGTTTCATGAAAATGGTGTATAACAGAGATGCAAGTAAGTTGGAACCTGCTGAGTAGTGTTCCTAGAGCCGTGGTGGGCAGGTGTGTGATAAAATATCTCTGGTGTGGCCATGTTTATCTGCCATTGGTGTCCAAATAACTTGTGACTGACATTTTGCAGCCAGTAGACCCTTATATGTAAAAGAATCTTGTTATATGGAGAGGTTTCAGGGCAATGTTCAGAATCAGGTTGCTATGGTCAATGTTGCAAGCTATGTAGGATAGAAGCCTGGTTGGTGCATTCTCCAACAGAACCCAACCCACCACAACTGAAAGAACTCCCTACAGCACTGTGTCCCAGTTGAACTCTTTTTATTTCATGAAGCAAATACCACACTCCTAGTGCAACAGCAAAAAACACCACAAAGAGTGGAGGATGACCAAATGGCTTCACAGTCCAGATGAGGAGACACTTGCCCTCAGTGGCCACAGTTTACCTACAAAGAGAAAATTCAGCACTGCTGCCTCATGTTCATCGGAAAATAAGAAACCATGTCATCCATGTCACATAGATGCAGACCCAGCTTTGATGGTCTCACTACAAAGGAAGCTAATGCTCCTGACAACAAAATATATTTCAAGTGCTCACCCTCAGAGGTAGTTTCTCCAGATGTTAGGCCAGCAGAGCTTCATGTTTGTGGAGTGTTTACCCTGTCCCTTACTTTTGGAAACTCCTCTACCACCTCCAAATTTGTGAACTCCTGAGCATTTTCTATAACAGGAATGTATTCACAGATTTTCTAACTCTTCTCCTCTAATTGTGTCTTACATGGGGCGAAGGTAATGCCAAGGCATTGTTCTCAATGAGAGTGGGAAGATTTTAGTGTAGCACATATTTGCATACACATTGGATACATTTTCCAATTTTCCATTCGAAATACTGAATCCCTGACACTAACAAATTCCCTTCTAGACTTTTACTTCTAATCTTAATATGATGGAGAAAAATAACCCAAACAAAATAGAAATACAAGAGGTTCACAGGAGGCATGGTGTATAGTTGGACTTGCCTTTCCTATGATAAATGGTAGGTGCTATAAATCTAGCAAATTTTTATTGAAACAGTTCTTTATGTGTTTTAAAAGTTAACAAATATGTGAATAACTGTCTCCCTTTCTCTGTAGTCTATTCAGCACATGTATTTTTTTATGCACATATTGAATTCTACCTGGTATCACACATACATTTTGTGAGGTGGCTGACTTGGCAGATACAAACTGTAAGAAAAGATCACTCCTACTAAACGCTGTTGGAACTGAAAATTCAACATATGGGTCAGCTTTCTAGTTGAACAACATAAATTGATGTTCAGGAAAATGAGTATTTTTGGATCTGTGGATGATATATATTTCATGGTGAATTTCAATTGGCATACATAATGCTACTTTTTAATGTCTCTCTCTGTGTGTGTATCTATCTATCTATCTATCTATCTATCTATCTATCTATCTATATGTATTCACTCTCCAGATTTTTCAAAATATGAAATGTATTTGTCTTATTTTACACTCCCTAAATTCATTCATATTTATGTATGTGGATTTATAATCAACTTTTCACAAGTTTATTCTCAGAAATGTTCATCCACCTGAAATACATATTCGTTTCCAGTACTGAAAACTAACTTCAGGGGATCATATGATGGCAGCGAAAGGAGTGCATCAACCCCATATACAGCATCACTGTGCAAGAGAATGACGAATTTCCAGCAAAATTTGGGTGCTCCAAAACCTAGTGGAAGTATTTCCATCTCATGAGGATTAGCTACGGGGCTCAAACGTGAGTGATTTGTCCGCATAGAGCGTCATGCTGCTTATTCAGCAAATCGCCCTGCGGCTAGAGTCTGTGGCGCATGCTGGCAAACAATGAGATAGCAACACAAATATTCAGTGGTGCGGATTCTGTGGGCTCCAGCCAGCTGTACAATCACTGTGCTCATTGCTGAATTCTGGGTTTGAGACCGGGGAAGGATGCGGTCCAATTCGGTTTTCCACACCAGTCAGACCACAGAGGAAGCCAGGGGCCACCATCTTGGAGAGCTGACGTCACCATTCCTGTTTTCAACTCATAGCAGCTCATTCAGCTATAGAATAGGTAATCTCAGGCTGCCATTCGCCTGTGTCTCGGAGACAAATTACTCAGGCCTGTTCCTATCAGAACATACACCAAGCCCAGAGCGGCCGAATTCTGGCTCCTGGAACTGATCAGGCCCAGGGCTAAAGAACCCGCGGAAACTCCTTCTCGGTCTAGGTCTTGCTGAATACTGTGGAGGTAAATACCTACCTAGCCTTCATAGGCAGTGGCAACAGGATTGAGACGGGGCTTGTGAGGGCTGGTCAGGACTCACCCATTGCTTTGGTCATCCGGCAAAGGGAACGAAATGCTGCCATTCGCATGGGATACCAACATGTTAGAGATCTGATGTCATCACAAAGTGGTGGAGGAGATAACTTCATCGATACCAGCGGTGACAGAAACAGTTGGTCTCCTGGTAAAAAAAGTGAGTCACAAACACCCGAGTCTCTCTCACTTTGTCTTCAAGCCAGAGGGGCAGAGCAGAGCCGCCACCCATGCCCGGCACAGGCCCAGCGACCTGCAGGCGTGGTAGTCATGTCATCCCAATTGGAGTAGTGACAGAGCAGAGCTGCTGCCCGTGCCTGGAACAGGCCCATCAACCAGCAGGCGTGGTAGTCACGTCACCCCAATTGGAGTAGGGGCAGAGCAGAGCCACCGCCTATGCCCAGAACAGGCCCAATGACCCGCTGGTGTGGTAGACACGGCACCCCTATTGGAGTAGTGGCAAAGCAGAGCCTTCTCCCGCGTCCAGTACAAGCCCAGCGGCCCACCAGCGTGGTTGTTAGGTCACCCCAATAGGAATAGGGGCAGAGCAGAGCCACTGCCCAAAACAAAACAGTTTCAACAAGCAGAGAGAACCGCGAGCAGTATGAAAAGACAAGGAAATAAAGGACCACAAGCAATGCAGGTCAACACAACTTTAGAAGAGGTAATAGCTGCATCAGATGGAATGTCAGATAAAGAATTCAGGATACTCATGCTTTAGATGATCTGGAGTCTCAAGGAAGACATTAGACAACAAAATCAGACAATTAAAGATCACTTCGACAATGAATTACATAAACAAATCCAATAAGCAAAAGATCAACTATATAGGGAGATAGAGGTTGTAAAAACAAACAAACAGAAATCCTAGAATTGCAGGAAGGAATAATCCAACTTAAAAACTCAATTGATAATACTACCAGGAGAGTAGAACACTTAGAACATAGAACATCAGACAATGAAGACAAAGTATTTCAACTTGAAAAGAACATAGACCACTCAGCAAGACTGTTAAGAAACCACGAGCAGAATATCCAAGAAATATGGGATAACATAAAGAGGCCAAACTTAACAGTCATTGGGATACAGGAAGGTATAGAGGTCCAAACCAAAGGAATGAGCAACCTATTCAATGAAATAATACGAGAAAACTTCCCAGACTTGATAAATAAAACAGAATCCCAAGTCCTAGAAGCCTACAGAACGCCGAATGTGCAAAATCATAAGAGAGCCACAACTAGACACATTATAATGAAGATGCCCAACAAACAGAAAAAAGAGAGAATTTTAAAAGCTACAAGAGAAAGGAAGCAGATTACGTTTAAGGGTAAACCAATCAGGATAACAGCTGATCTTTCAACACAGACTCTGAAAGCTAGAAGATCCTGGAATAACATATTTCAAACACTGAAAGAAAATGGGTTCCAACCAAGAATTGTGTATCTAGCAAAATTAAGCTTCAGTATGGAAGATGAAATTAAAACCTTCCTCGATAAACAAAAGTGAAAAGAATTTGCAGCTAGAAAACCATCTCTTCAAAACATCCTCGGCAAAACATTGCAGGAAGAGGAAATGGAAAATAACAATGAAAACCATCAGTGGGAGGTAGGACATTAAAGGGGGGAAAATAATCAAAGAGGAAAACAAACCATGTTTAGTAACATAAATAAACCAATATGACTGGAAGAACAACCCATATCTCAATAATAACCCTAAATGTTAATGGCTTAAACTCACCAATGAAGACACACTGGCTAGTAGAATTGAACAAAAAACAAGACCCAACAATATGCTGCCTACAGGAGATGCATTTGATAGGAAAATGCATACATAGACTGACGGTGAAAGTTTGGGAAAAATCATATCACTCATATGGACTTCGGAAACAAGCAGGAGAGTCCATACTCATATCAAATAAAATAGATTTTGAGCCAAAGTTAATCAAAAGGGATAAAGAGAGACACTACATACTGCTCAAGGGAACCATACACCAACAAGAGACAGCAATCATTAATATATATGCCCCAAACAATGGTGCAGCTATGTTCATCAAACAAACTCTTCTCAAGTTCAAGAGTCTAATACACCACAATACAGTAATCATGGGAGACATGAACACACCTCTCTCACCACTGGACAGATCTTCCAAACAAGGAATAAGGAATAAGGAAACTATAGAACTCAATAACACAATTAATAACCTAGACTTATTTGAGATATGTAGAATATAACACCCAACATCAAACAGTTACCTTTTTTTCTCAGCAGCACATGTATCCTTCTAAAAAATGATCATATATTATGTCACAGGGCAACTCTTAGACAATATAAAGGAGTACAGATAATACCATGCATATTATCTGATCATAATGGAATGAAACTAAAAATCAATGATAAAAGAAGGAAGGAAAAATCATGCATCACTTGGAGAATGAATAATAGGTTACTGAGTGATCAATGGGTTATAGAAGACATCAAGGAGGAAATTTAAAAATTCTTAGAGATAAATGAAAACACAGACACAACATATCGGAATCTATGGGACACATTGAAAGCAGTTCTAACAGGAAAATTCATTGCTTGGAGTTCATTCCTTAAAAAAAGAAACAACCAACAAATAAATGATCTCATACTTCATCTCAAAATCCTAGAAAAAGAAGACGAAAGAAACAGCAAAAGAAGTAGAAGGCAAGAAATAATTAAAATCAAAGCTGAAATTAATGAAATTGAAACAAAAGAAACAATTGAAAAAACTTGACAAAAGTAGAAGTTGGTTCTTTGAAAAAATAAATAAAATTGACAGACCCTTAGCCATGCTATGAAAGAGAAGAAGAGAGAACTCAAATTACTAGCATAAGGGATTAAAAAAGAAAATATCACAAGAGATATTTCTGAAATACAGAAGATTATCAGAAATTATTTTTAATCCTTATACTCCAAACAAATAGAAGACAGTGAAGGCATCGATAAATTTCTTAAGTCATATGATATGCCCATATTGAGTCAGGAGGATATAGACAACATAAACAGACCAATATCAATTGAGGAAATAGAAGAAACCATCAATCCACTACCAACTTAGAAAAGCCCAGGACCGTATGGGTATACAGCAGAGTTTAACAAAACCTTTAAAGAGGAACAAATACCAATATTTTTCAAGGTGTTTCAGGAAATTGAAAAAGAGGGAGATTCTTCCAAATTCATTCTACGAGGCCAAGATCACCCTGATTCTTACACCAGACAAAGACACTTCAAAGAAAGAAAACTACAGACCAATATCTCTAATGAACCTACACGAAAAAATCCTCAATAAAATTCTGGCGAATTGGATACAAAAACATATCAAAAAAATTGTGAATCCTGATCAAGTAGGATTCATCCGTGTGATGCAAGGCTGGTTCAATATACGGAAATCAATAAATGTTATTCACCACATCAATAGACTTAAAAATAAGAACCATATGATCATCTCGGTAGATGCAAAAAAAGCATTCTATAAAGTACAGCATTCTGTTATGTTCAACACTCTAGAAAAACTAGTGATAAGAGGAACATACCTCAATATTGTAAAAGCAATCTATGCTAAGCTTCAGGCTAGCATCATTCTGAATGGAGAAAAATTGAAGGTATTCTCTCTAAAATCTGGAACAAGACAGGGATGCCCTCTCTCACCACTTCTGTTCAACATTGTTCTCGAAACACTAGCCAGAGCATTTAGACAGACGAAAGAAATAAAAGGCGTAAAAATTGGAAAAGAAGAACTTAAATTATCAGATCACATGATTCTATGTCTAGCAGTCCCAAAAGGGTCTACAAAGAAACTAATAGAGCTAATAAATGAATTCAGCAAAGTGGCAGGATATAAAATCAACATGCATAAATCTAAGGCATTCCTGCATATCAGCGACAAATCCTCTGAAATAGAAATGAGGACAACCACTCCATACACAATATCCTAAAAAAAAATAATAATAATTAGGAATCAACCTAACAAAAGATGTGAAAGTCTTATACAATGAAAACTACAGAACCCTAAAGAGAGAAATAGAAGAAGATCTTAGAAGATGTAAAAATATATCCTGTTCATGGATAGGCAGAACTAATATCATCAAAATGGTGATATTACCAAAAGTTCTCAATAGGTTTAATGCAATGCCAATCAAAATCCAAACGGAATTTTTTCTAGAAATAGAGAAAGCAATCATGAAATTCATATGGAAAAATAAAAGACACAGAATAACAAAAACAACACTAAGCAGGAAGTGTGAATCAGGCGGCATAGCGATACCAGACTTCAAACTATACTACAGAAAAATAGTAACAAAAATACCATGGTAATGGTACCAAAACAGGCAGGTGGACCAATGGTTCAGAATAGAGGACACAGAAACCAAGCCAGGAAACTACAACTATCTTATATTTGATGGAGGGGCTAAAAGCATGCAATGAAGGAAAATAGCATCTGCAAAAAATGGTGCTGGGAAAACTTGGAATCCATATGTAACAAAATGAAACTGAATCCCTGTCTCTCGCCATGCACAAAAGTTAACTCAAAATGGATCAAGGAGCTTGATATCAAATCAGAGACATGGCGTCTGATAGAACAAAAAGTTGGCTACAATTTACATACTGTGGGGTCGGGCTCCAAATTCCTGAATAGGACACCCATAGCACAAGAGTTAATAACTAGAATCAACAAATGGGACTTACTCAAACTAAAAAGTTTTTTATCAGCAAAAGGAACAATAAGAGAGGTAAATAGGGAGCCTAATCCTGGGAACAAATCTTTACTCCTCACACTTCAGATAGAGCCCTAATATTCAGAGTATACAAAGAACTCAAAAAAATAGACAATAAGATAACAAATAACCCAATAAACAAATGGGCCAAGAACCAGAACAGACACTTCTCAGAGAAGTACATACAATCAAAAAACAAGTACATGAAAAAATGCTCACCATCCCCAGCAGTCAGAGAAATGCAAATCAAAACCACCCTAAGATACCATCTCATTCCAGTAAGATTGGCAGCCATTATGAAGTCAAACAACAACAAGTGCTGGTGAGAATGTGGAGAAACAGGTACACTTGTACATTATTGGAGGCACTGCTAATTGGTAGAGACAATTTGGAAAGCATTATGGAGATTTCTTGGAAAGCTGTGAATGGAACTACCATTTGACCCAGCTATTCCTCTTCTCGGTCTATTCCCTAAAGACCCTAAAAGAGCATGCTACAGGGACACTGCTACATTGATGTTCATAGCAGCACAATTCACAATAGCAAGACTGTGGAACCAACCTAGATGCTGTTCAATAGAAGAATGGATAAAAAAAATGTGGCACTTATACACAATGGAGTATTACTCTGCTTTAAAAAATGACAAAATCATAGAATTTGCAGGAAAATAGATGGCATTAGAGCAGATTATGCAAAGTGAAGCTAGCCAACCCCTAAAAAACAAATGCTAAATGCCTTCTTTGATTAAAAGGAGAGTAACTACGAACAGAGTAGGGATGAAGAGCATGAGAAGAAGATTAATATTAAATAGGGATGAGAGGTGGGAGAGAAAGGGAGAGGGAAGGGAAATTGCATGGAAATGGAAGTAGACCCTCAGGGTTATACAAAATTACATAAAAGAGGATGTGAGGGGAAAGGGAAAAATAATACAAAAGGGAGAAATTTATTACAGTAGAGGGGGTAGAGAGAGGAGAGGGGAAGAGAGCGGAGGGGAGGAGGGATAGTAGAGGATAGGAAAGGCAGCAGAATACAATAGACACTAGTATGGAAATGTGTCAATCAATTGATGTGTAACTGATGTGATTCTGCAATCTGGATACGGGGTAAAAATGGGAGTTCATAACCCACTTGAATCAAAGTGTGAAATATGATATATCAAGAAATAAATAATGTTTAGAACAACCATAAAAAATTAAAAAAAAAAAAAAGAAAACTAACTTCGGTGAATGAGGCACGCGAATCCTAATATTTCTACAGTAACTGACCAAGTTTAACATCAATGCAAGTAGATTCCAATGGACATGATGTGTATTTTTACGTTAATTTTTATTCAAGACTGGTACAATTTCATCAGTTTATGCACATCATAGCATATATATTTCATAAAAAATTTAGCAAATTTATAGGCATTTGTTTCACTTTCAATCACTTCCTGCTTCAAAACACATGTATTCCTCCATATTTCTTGACTGGTCTTTGCATGAGAATTCTTTCCGAACACATTATTTTCGATTTCCATAATCACTTTTGAAGCAAACTTCACACACTCTTCATGATAAATCAAAACACTAATATTACCATTAGATGTATAACTGGTTGGAATGAATGAATATATATCAATATAAGATTTATTGTATATTTTCAGATATCAATTCAATCCATTATTTAAAGTTGGAACCAGTTATATTATTTATTCACAGTATGGTGTATTCATGCTTAATCTCTATATTCATGGACACAGGGTACACCTCTTTGTACCCCCAATAAAAATTTTACGTCTTCAGTATATTGCTCCCAGAAATGGTGGTAGAAATACTCATGTCACCTGATCTACATATAGATTTTATCACAGTAATATTCTGGACAAAAAATGTAAAGGTCACACTTATGATTGTACCAAAGACTAAATGGAAAGCGATCATGGATTACTAAAAACATCCTTGTCCAGGTTGCCTAATGCTCTCAAATGTCAATCCTATTGGTTACTACATATTTGTTTCTTCCTAAGATTATATATTCAAACTCAACCCTGGTGAAAATGTCTACTCCTATCACTCACTTAATACTTTGCCTGATTTCATAATGTCTCTATTGTTATCTGCTTTTCTACATATTTTCCCAATTTCATCATAGTGACTGACTCTTCATATGTGCTGACATTTACATTCACTCTCTATCCGAAACCCTATAGCTAAAGAATTTTTAGTCCCAATCCTACACTCAGTCTTCTTCCTAAACCTACCGACTATCTTCCTAATTCTACTGACTATCCCTTTGGATTGGATGTTCTCTTCTACATTCAAACATCCAAGGTACAAGGTCCTATGCCATTGTATATCAAATTGTCTGAGACATCTTTGCAGAATATAATTCAAAACTAAGTATCCCAATTAAGGGCCCAATGCCCTTCTGGGCTTCAAATCATACCTAGATTTTTGTTTTCATACTTATATTTCACCTCAATATTCTTGTAAATATCGCAGGTTCCCAATACCATTATTTATCACACAGAATGATTGCTAACCCAAATCGAACCTGTTATTAAGCCTAAACATACACTGTTTCCTCAATCTCATTTTACAGAAGAGCAGGGATAGAGTCGTTCTTACAATACAGGAAAGTAGGGGACATTCCACCTGCTGAGAACCTCAAAGGTCCATTCAGAAATGATACCTGGAGAAGATGTAGGCAGCTATGAAGGACCTGAGAGAGCAAAAGTCATCTTCCATGGCAAACAACCTGGTCAGGATGAAGGGATGTGTCTGAATCAGCCTCTCTCTTTTTATTGTAGAGAAGATGGACCAAACCAGGCCTGTGTGGAGATCTGGTGCTGGGTGCCTATGTTTGACATACCATTCTACCTTGTGAAAGTGTCACAGGAAGTAGGGGCAGCCTCCATCTCATGGGACACTTGGAAAAAACTGTTAGGACAAAGTGGTTGCCAAGGCAGTGACCTCATTCAGTTCCAAAGAAAGTGATATACCTCATTTCCTTGGTGATGGAACTCTCTGAACTTTGTATCCAAGAATTCAGGCACCCCGAGGCAGCCCCAGTCCCAGTGGACTCACTTGTTTGGATTTACCAAGGACAGAGTCAGTCTTTCTTGGTACCTACCGATGTGAGGATGGCCAAATGCCAGGAGAGCTCTGAAGAGGGACCTTTCCAGAAGAAGCAGGTAGTGGCTCACCCCTTTTTCTTGACAACTTCACAGAGTTGGCCAAGGAAACCAGATCTGAGAGAGGTCAGGCCATGTTCTGAGAATAGGTAGGAAAGTTGGTTTGTTTGGTTTGGAGTGGATTGTTTTTAGTAAGTCGTTTGACCAGGCGAGTGTTTCTATGTCTGTGTATCCCACTGTGTCCATTGTTGTAGACATTAGAAAAGAGAATGCATTAATGGATGCGTCCAGTCTACTATAAATCTTCCCATAATTCAACCTGCCCAATTTATGAATGGACTGCAGCTTGTCTTATCGAGAGGCAACACATTCTATCTTCCTAAGTTCCTGTTTTCTTCCTGAATTCTGGCCACTCTCCAGAATAGGCTCATGGTTTTGTGTCCAAGATATGCACCACTACAAGCTCTGTGACATGGCCATGTACTGGATAGCGGAAGAGAATGGCCAGCCTTTCAGAAAACTCAGATATCAGTGTGAACAGAAATGTCTCAGTGGAAAAACCCCGCTTTGGGCCTTTTGCTTACCTATTGTTCTGTTGCACTGAATGTCAGGAAAGACTTGGCCTCAGGCCACCCCTTTGTGAAGCCTGAAGAAAGAGTTTTCAAATGGAAATGAATGGGCATCACCTGTGGCTCTTTGCTTAATGCTTTGTAAAGGGATGTGGCTGAATTAGCCTCTTGGCCTGTGTGTGGCTGTGTCTTACATTCTCAGCACCTGATGGATCTAAAGAATGATCCCATGTGTGCATCAAAAACCATAATGGCAAAAAGATCAGTCATTGTGGATGAAGTCTCTTGCCTTCCTCTGTTAGGTTCCTGACCTCTGTCAAGTGAGAAAATGGATTCTTTGGGTCAAAAGAGTTCCTCAAAGCCCTGCAGAGGTGCTTGGCGTTTCGCATGACTCCAAATCACAAAGAATCTATACCTGAAAATTAGTAGGCCTCAAATTGGAGAAACAGAGCATTATTAATGACAGGCTTATTTGATCACTCCTGGTTCACAGGAAGGGTGTCCAGGCCACCCTGACTTTAGGCAAATGAGGGGCAAGTGAGCTTATTTTGGACACTTTCTTGGGCTTCGCCCCTCATGAAAATCTTCAGCCAGACATTATGATGAATGACAATATGTAAGAAGATGAGGGCCATGTGGGAGTCTTTTCGTTTTAATTTTGGTCATTTGTGTGGCGGTTGGAAGAAATGACTTTGTCCACCTGGGCTTGAACTCTGGTGTGATTCCCCTTAGAGACTGAGTTGTGGAACTGACCTTAGAGAAGTATTGCATTGAATTTTGTTGGGATTTTAGGAGGCCACGCATAAGAGTCACCCTTGGAACTGAGATCTAGGCCCAGCGTTGCTTTCCACAGATTTTTCAATTTCTGAAAGAAGTGACCTCACCTCACTTCCTTGGTGATGGAACTCTCTGATCTTGGGATCCAGGAATTCAGGCAAAAAAGCCAGGGCCAGTTCCAGTCCGAGTGGTCTCATTTGTTTGGATTTACCAAGGACAGAGTCAGTCTTTCTTGGTACCTACTCATGTGAGGATGGCCAAATGGCAGGAAATCTCTGAAGAGGGGCCTTTCCTGAGAAAACAGGTAGTGGCTCACAGCTGGCTCCTGACAATTAAATAGAGTTGCCCATGGAGTCCAAATCTGAGACAGGAGTGGCCATTTCGGGGGAACATAGTATGGCCCATAAGTCAGAGGACACTCAAGATAGTCAAAGACCTACTTGGCAGAAGGAGGTGCCTTTGTAGGTTTGGTTGTGGTTTTGTGGTTTTGTCTCATGTTCTGAAAATAGGCAGGGAAGTCGGTTTGTTTGGTTTGGAGTGAACTGTTTCTAGTAAGTCGTTTGGCAAGGCGAGTGTTTCTATGTCTGTGTATCCCACTGTTATCTATGGTTGTAGACATTAGAAAAGATATTGGATCAATGGATATGTCCTGTTTAGTAGAAAGCTTCCCAGAATTCATCCTGCACAATTTATGAATGGACTGCGGCTTGCCTTATCAATTGGCTACACCTGCTATCTTCCTAAGTTCCACTTTTCTTCCTGAATTCTGGCCACTCTCTAGAATAGGCTCATGGTTTTTTGTGCAAGATATATACCACCTCCAAGCTCTGTGACATGGCCATGTACTGGATAGCTCAAGGGAATGGCGAGCATCACAGAAAACTCAGAAATCACTATGACCATTAAAGACTCAGTGGAGAAACCCTGCTTTGGGCCTTTTGGTTACCTATTGTTCTGTTGCCCTAAATGTCAGGAAGGTCTTTGCCTTAGGCCACCCCTTTGTGAAGCCTGAAGAAAACAGTTTTCAAATGGAAATGAATGGGCATCACCTGTGGCTCTTTGCTTAATTGCTTTGAAAAATATGTGTCTCATTCAGACCATTGGCCCTGTGTGAGGCTGTTGCTTAGTTTCTCATCACCTGATGGATCTAAAGAAAGATTCCATGTGTACATACAAAACCAAAGTGGCAAAAAGAGCAGTCATTGTGGATGAAGTCTCTCGTCTTCCTCTGTAAGGTTCGTGACCTCCATCAAGTGAGAATAGGGATCCTTTGTCTCAAATGAGTTCCTCAAAGCCCTGCAGATTCTATCCCCTAGGTGCTTGGGTTTTATCATGACTCCAGTTCACATAAAGAATCTAAAACCCACAGTCAGTAGTCCTCAAATTGGAGAAGCGGAGCAGTATTAATGGCAGACCTATTTGATCACATCTTGTTCACAGGAAGTGTGTACAGCCACCCTAAGTTTAGTCAAATTAAGGGGCACGGGAGCTTATTTTTGACACTGGCTTGGGCGGAGCCCCTTATGGATTCCTCCAGCCAGAAGTTATGATGAGTGTCTATATGGAAGAAAATGTGGGTCATGTGGGAGTGTTTTGGTTTTAATTGTGGTCATTTGGGTGGTGGTTGGAAGTGACAACTGGGTCCACCTGGGCTTGAACTCTGGTGTGATTCCCCTTAGATACTGAGTTGAGGTACTGACCTCAGAGAAGTATTGCCATGAATTGAGTTGGGATATTAGGAGGCCACGCATGAGATTTGCCCTTGGAAACTGAGATCTAGGCCCAGGTTGGCTTTGCACAGAGCACTTGGAATCTCAGCCAGGGTATCACATAATTTTATTCTGAAAGACTTGGCAGCCATAGTTGAGAGTCAAAACACACATGGACCTCACATTGTAGACCTCAATGTGCCTAGCATCATGTGATCATTGGCCACTCTTTAGGAAGCCATGCTTATGAGAGTTCTCCAGAGCTTTCATTGAAATGAGCATCCTCACCATTAAATGGTTCCTGAATGAAGTGAAACCCACAGTGCCTTCAACTTCATCCTTGAAAAATGGCTAGATAAATACCGTGAAATTTTTTTAAATTTCCATGACCAGGTGGCACTGGAGAACCTTTGGATATCCTGTTGCTGACTATGAGTATACCAGACAGTGCCTGATGGACTGGGTTTCCAGAAAATGGTGTAGAGCAGAGATGCCAGTAATTTGGAGCCTGCTGAGTAGTGGGCATAGAGCTGCAGTCGGCAGGTGTGTGATAAATCATCTGTGGTGGAGCCATGTGGATCTTCCATTGGCTTCCAAATTGCTTGTGACTGACATGGTGCAGCGAGCAGACCCTTATATGTAAAGGCGTATTTTTATTTGTAGAGTTTTTAGGGCAATGTTCAGAATCACGTTGCTATGGTCAAGAGGCAAGCTATTTGGGATAGAACCTTGGTGGGTGCATTCTCCTGCAGACCCTGACCCACCACACGTGAGAAACTCCCTCCAACACTTTGGCCCAGGTGGACTCCTTGTATTTTGTGAAGCAAATACCAAACTAACAGTGCAGCAGCAAGAAACACCACAAAATGTGGAGGATGACCAAATGGCTTCACAGTCCACACGGGGAGACACTTAGCCCCCAGTGACCACAGTTTACCTACAAAGATTGAATTCAGCACTGCTGACTCATGTTCATTGGAACATAAGAAACCATGTCCTCCAGGTCACATAGATGCAGACCCAGCTTTGATGCTCTCATTACAAAGGAATCTAAAGCTCCTGACAACAACATATATTTCAAGTGCCCAACCTCAGTGGCAGTTTCTGAAGAAGTCTTTAGGCCAGCAGAGCTCCATATTTGTGGAGTGTTTACCCTGTCCCTTACTTTAGTAAACTACTCTACCACCTCCAATGTTGTGAACTTTTGAGCATATTAAATTCCAGCTATGTATTCCCAGATTTTCTAACTCTTCTCCTCTAATGATGTATTACTTGGGGCGAGGGTAATGTCAAGGCATTGTTCTGGAAGAGAGTGAAATATTTCTCCATGTGTTTTTTTTTTTCAATTATTTTATTTCATATTATTTTTTTATTTTTTTAATTGGGTGTTCAAAACATTACAAAGCTCTTGACATATTATATTTCATACATTAGATTCAAGTGGGTTATGAACTCCCATTTTTATCCCAAATACGGATTGCAGAATCATATGTGTTACACATCTGCATTTTTATAATGCCCTATTAGTAACTGTTGTATTCTGCTACATTTTCTATCCTCTAGTATCCCCACTCCCCTCCCATCTTCTCTCTCTACCCCATCTACTGTAATACATTTATATCTTTGTTAATTTTCCCATTCCCCTCACAACCTCTTATATGTAATTTTGTGTAACAATGAGGGTCTCCCTACATTACCATGCAATTTCCTTTATCTCTTTCTTTCCGACCCCCACCTCATGTCTCTGTTTAATGTTGATCTTTTCTTCCTGCTCTTCCTCCCTGCTCTGTTATTAGTTGCTCTCATTATATCAAAGAAGACATTTTTATTTGTTTTTTAGGGTTTGGCTAGCTTCACTAAGCATAATCTGCTCTAGTGCCATCCATTTCCCTGCAAATTCAATGATTTTGTCATTTTTTAATGATGCATAATACTCAATGGTGTATAAATGCCACATTTTTTTATCCATTCATCTACTGAAGGGCATCTGGGTTGGTTCCACAGTCTAGCAATTTTGAATGGTGCTGCTATGAACATCAATGTGGCAGTATCCCTGTAATATGCTCTTTTAAGGTCTTCAGGGAATAGTCTGAGAAGGGCAATAGCTGGGTCAAATGGTGGTTCCATTCCCAGCTTTTCCAGGATTCTCCATACTGCTTTTCAAATTTGCCACAACAGTTTGCAGTCCCACCAGAAATGTACAAGAGTACCCTATTCTCCACATCCTCGCCAGCACTTGTTGTTTGACTTCATAATGGCTGCCAATCTTACTAGAGTAGGATGGTTTCTTAGGGTGATTTTAATTTGCATTTCTCTGACTGCTAGAGATGGTGAGCATTTTTTCATTTACTTACTGATTGATTGTATGTCCTCCTCTGAGTAGTGTCGGTTCAGGTCCATGGCCCATTTTTTGATTGGGTTATTTATCATCTTATTGTCTAATTTTTTGAGTTCTTGGTATACTCTGGATATTAGGGCTCTATCTGAAGTGTAAGGAGTAAAAATTTGTTCCCATAATTTAGGCTCCCTATTTACCTCTCTCATTTTTTATCCTGCTGAGAAAAAACTTTTCAGTTTAAGTAAGTCCCATTTGATGATTCTTGTTATTAACTCTTCTGCTATGGGTGTCCTGTTAAGGAATTTGGAGCCCGGCCCCACATTATGTAGATCGGAGCCAACTTTTTCTTGTATCAGATGCAGAGTCTCTTATTTGATATCTAGCTCCTTGATCCACTTTGAGTTAACTTTTGTGCATGGCAAGAGGAGGGGATTTGATTTTATTTTGTTGCATATGGATTTCCATTTTTTACAACACCATTTGTTGAAGATGCTATATTTCCTCCATTGCATGCTTTTAGCTCCTTTATCAAATATAGCATAGTTGTAGCTTTGTGAATTAGTCTTTGTGTCCTCTATTCTGTACCATTGGTCTACCTGCCAGTTTTGGTACCAGTGCCATGCTGTTTTTGTTAATATTGCTCTGTAGTATAGTTTTAAGTCCGGTATCGCTATACCGCCTGATTCACACTTCCTGCTAGAATTGCTTTTGCTATTCTGGGTCTTATATTTTTCCATATGAATTCCATGATTGCTTTATCTATTTTTACAAGAAATGCCATTGGGATTTTGATTGGCATTGCATTGAACCTATAGAAAACTTTTGGTAATTTCGCCATTTTGATGATGTTAGTTCTGCCTATCCAGGAACAGGGTATATTTTTCCATCTTCTAAGATCTTCTTCTACTTCTCTTTTTAGGGTTCTGTAGTTTTCATTGTATAAGTCTTTCACCTTTTTTGTTTGGTTGATTTTTAAGTATTTAATTTTTTTGAGGGTATTGTGAATGGAGTGTTTTTCCTCATTTCTGTTTCAGGAGGTTTGTCGCTGATATACAGAAATGCCTTTGATTTATGCGTTTTGATTGTATATCCTGCCACTTTGCTGAATTCATTTATTAGTTCTAGTAGTTCTTTTGTAGACCCTTTTGGGTCTTCTATGTATAGAATCATGTCACCAGGAAATAGTGATAATTTTCGTTCTTATTTTCCTATTTTTATGCCTTTGATTTCTTTCGTCTGTCTAATTGCTCTGGCCAGTGTTTTGAGAACTATATTGAATAGAAGTGGTGACAGAGGGCATCCCTGTCTTGTTCCAGATTTTAGAGGGAATGCCTTCAATTTTTCTCCATTCATAATGATGCTAGCCTGAGACTTAGCATAGATAGCTTTTACAATGTCGAGGTTAGTTCCTGTTATCCCTATTTTTCTAATGTTTTGAACATAAAGGGATGCTGTACTTTGTCAAATGCTTTTTCTGCATCTATCGAGATGATCATATAGTTCCTATCTTTAAGTCTATTGATGTGATGAATAACATTTATTGATTTTCGTATATTGAACCATCGTTGCATACCAGGGATGAATCCTACTTGATCCTGGTGAACAATTTTTTTGATTTGCCTTTGTATTCGATTAGGCAGATTTTTATTGAGGATTCTTGCATCTAGGTTAATCAGATATATTGGTCAGTAGTTCTCTTTCTTTGAGGTGTCTTTTTCTGGTTTTGGAATTAGGGTGATGTTGGCCTCATAAAATGAATTTGGCAGAGCTCCCTCTTTTTCTATTTCCTGAAATAACTTGAAAAGTATTGGTATTAATTCTTCTTTAAAGGTTTTGTAAAACTCCGCTGTATAGCCATGCGTTCCTGGGCTTTTCTTGGTTGGTAGTCTTTTGATTGCTTCTTCTATTTCATCCATTGATATTGGTCGGTTTAAATTGTGTGTATCCTCCTGACTCAGTTTGGGCAAATCATATGACTTAAGAAATTTATCGATGTCTTCACTATTTTCTATTTTATTGGAATAATGGTTTTCAAAATAATTTCTAATTGTCTTCTGTATTTCTGTAGCATCTGTTGTGATGTTGCCGTTTTCATCCCATATGTTAGTAATTTGAGTTCTTTCTCTTCTTTTCGTCTTTAGCATGGCTAAGGGTCTGTTGATCTTATTTATTTTTTCGAAGAAGCAACTTTTAGTTTTGTTAATTTTTTCAATAGTTTCTTTTGTTTCAATTTTGTTGATTTCCACTCTGATTTTAATAATTTCTTGCCTTCTGCTAAATTTGCTGTTGTTTTGCTCTTCCTTTTCTAGGGCTTTGAGATGAAGTGTGAGCTCACTTATTTGTTGGTTTTTCCTTTTTTTTCAGGAATGACCTCCAGGCGATGAATTTCCCTCTTAAAACTGCTTTCATTGTGTCCAATAGATTCCGATATGTTGTGTCTATAATTACATTTATCTCTAAGAATTTTTTGATTTCCTCCTTTATGTCTTCTGTAACCCATTGATCATTCAGTAACATATTGTTCATTTTCCATGTGATGTAGAATTTTTCCTTCCTTCTTTTATCATTGATTTCCAGTTTCATTCCATTATGATCAGATAAAATGCATGTTATTATCTCCACACCTTTATATTTACTGAGGGTTGCCCTATGGCATCATATATGGTCTTTTTTTGAGAAGGATCCATGTGCTGCTAAAAAAAAAGTATATCCACTTGATGATGGTTGATATATTCTATATATGTCAGTTACATGTTGGTTATTGATTGTGATATTGAGTTCTATACTTTCTTTATTCAACTTTTGTTTGGAGGATCTGTCCAATGGTGATAGATGTGTGTTGAAGTCACCCATAATTATTGTGTTGAGGTCTATTTCATTTTGGAGCTTGAGGAGAATTTGTTTCATGAACATCGTAGCACCATTATTTAGTGCATAAATATTGATAATTGTTATGTCTTGTTGGTGAATGGTTCCTTTTAACAGTATATAATGTCCTTCCTTATCCCTTTTGATTAACTTAGTCTTGAAGTCGATTTTATTTGATATGAGGATGTCCACCCCTGCTTGTTTATGAGGATAAGTGTGCATGGTGTATTTTTTCCCAACCTTTCACCTTCAGCCTGTGTGTCTTTGCATTTCAGATGTGTCTCCAGGAGGCAACATATTGTTGGATTTGTTTATTTAATCCAAGTTACCAGCCTATGTCGCTTTATTGGAGAGTTGAAGCCATTTACATTCAGAGTTACTATTGATGTATGGTTTGTACTGCCAGCCATGTTTGATTATTTATCTTTTTTTAAATTTAGTTTGTTTCTCCATGATAAGCTTTCACCCTGCCTCTGTCATTACCAAGGTACTTCCCACTGATGGTTTTGGTTGTTGTTTTTCATTTCTTTCTTGTGTAGTGTTTTTCTCAAGACGCTTTGTAAAGCTTGTTTTCTGGCTTCAAATTCTTTTAGCTTTTGTTTATCATGAAAGATTCTTATTTTATTGTAGTACCTGATGGTTAATTATGCTGGATACATAATTCTTGGTTGGCATCCATTGTCTTTCAGTGTTTGAAATACGTTTTTCCAGGATCTTCTCGCTTTCAGCATCTGTGATCAAATATCCGTTGTTAACCTTATTGGTTTACCACTGAATGTATTCTGCCTCCATTCTCTTGTAGATTTATTATTTTCTCTTTGTTCTGTATATTGGATATCTTCATAACAATGTGTCTTGGCATTCGTCTACTGTGATTTTGTGTGCTCTTGTCCTGTATGCATCTACAATTTGTATATCCATTTCCTTTTTTATTTCTGGAAAGTTTTCTGTAATTATTTCATTCAGCAGTTTTCTCATTCCCTTGGTTTGAGTCTCTGTACCTTCCTCTATCCTGATGACTCGTAAGTGTGGTTTTATTTATGTTATCCCAAATCTCTTGGATGTTTTTCTTGTGATTTTTTTGCCAGCCTTTCTGAGTTGGCTGGACTCGTTTCAAGATGATATATTTTGTCTTCATTATCTGACGTTCTGGCTTCTACTTGCTCCACTCTGTTAGTGATACTCTCAATGGAGTTCTTAATTTGGTTTATCATTTCCTTCATTTCTAGAATTATTGTTTGATTTTTTTTATAATATCTATCCACTGATAAAGATGCTTAACTTTTTCTTTTATATGTTTATGTAATTCATTTTCAATGTTTTCTTTTACTGTTTGGATTTTCTGTCTCGTATCTTCTTTAAGTTTCCATTCCATCTGTCTAAGGTATTCCTTGAGTTCTTTATATGACCACTTTTCTGATGAATCCTGGTCCTCCTGAATATTTAGGGTGTTCTTCGTTGTTTGTTCTCCTTTTCTTCCTTGCTTGTTTATGCTGCTCATGTTACTTCTTGTTCTGTTTGACTGCTGAGTTACTGTTTACTCTTATAAATTTATTTGATGCTTGGGAGGAAAGATTTTAGAAGGGAAGGGAAAAAGTCACTAAAGAGAATGAGAGTAGGCAGGTGGAATGCAAGGAATGGGAAATAAGAAAATTGAAAAGAAATGAAATACAATAGAAAAAATAGAAAATAAAGAATGAAAATGATTTTTTTTAAAAAATGATAATGATAATATAAAATTAAAATTAAAATTTTAAAAAATAATAATAACAAAATATGGGAGGTGAGGGGGGATTGCAGAGGAAAGGAAAGGCAGCAGAATACAACAGTTACTAGTATGGTATTATGTAAAAATGTGGATGTGTAACCCATGTGATTCTGCAATCTCTACTTGGTTTAAAAAAGGGAGTTCATAACTCACTTGAAGCTAATGTATGCTAATGTATGAAATATGATATGTCAAGAGCTTTGTAGGGTTTTGAACAACCAATAAAAAAAAATAAAATAAAATTATTTTGCCATTTAAAAAAAAAAGAAAATAATTTTGAAGTTTATCTATGATCCAGGGGCAAGTTAAATGAAACAGTTTCCAGTTGTTAAGTCACCAAAAAATTTATTATTTCATGTGTTATTTATTTGCTTTGTAGTATGTTTAAATTTTATTTTTGGAAAGTTTTTAACCTTATTAAATTTGTTTATTTGTTGTGGGGGAAGCAATTGTATATAGGTTAAGTATTGTTTATCAAAAATGCTTAGAACAAGAAGCATTTCAGATTTTGGATTTTTTTGGAATTATGGAATATTTATACACACATAATCTTGGGGATAAGACTCAAGTGTAAATATGAAATTCATTTATATTTCATACATGCCTTAGACCCATAGCCTGGAGGAAATTTCATACAACATTTTTAGTATACCTGCATTTTGACTGTAACCTGTCAAATGAAGCCAAGTAGGAAACTTTTCACTTGTCACATTCCAGTACTAAAACACGTTAGATTTGGCATTTTGGATTTGGGATTTGGGGATTAGGGGTGCCCAGTTTCCAGAGGGAAAATTCTATTTTTCTACTAAAGTAAACTCATTTATCATAGTAAGTTGTCCTAAGTTAATTATCTTTGTATCCACAAAATTCCTAAAACTTATTGTGGTGCCTATATTTCTCCTTAAAATCATATTTCAAACATTTAATCTTGCTTCATTGAATAAAAACAAATCATATTTTCATCTAATTTTTAGATTCTTTAATTAATTAACAAAATTGCTGTCTTATTAAAGGTTCTTTCACTTAAAATACATATTTTACATTGATATTAATAATAGATTTTCTGGAATTATCAATAAAATTTTTATACAATAGCTTTTGCTCCCTGTATTTTCAAACACCACTTAACTTGTGTGTTTGTGTTGCAAACAACTTAGAGCTGATTTTGTATTTTTACTTCAAATGACATTTTCTACACACTTTCATTTATTTTTTATAATTTATTCTTTTTTACTAGTTTTTTTAGTTGTTGATGGATCCTTATTTAATTAATTAATTTATATGCAGTGCTGAGAATCCAACCAGTGCCTCACACATGCTAGACAATTGCTCTACCACTGATCCACAACTCTAGCCCACTCCAGTTTATTCTTAAAATTCACATTTTTTTTTTAGTTTATGTATAGGTATTTTTTTATTGGCTCTACACAGCACTGGTATACTATCATATTTCTTTTTTTAATTGGTTCTTTTTATACATAACATTAAGATTATACATAACATTAAGATTCATTTTGGCATAATTATAAAAGCATGAAATATAATTTGCTCTAATTCAGTCCCCAGTACTTCCTCTTTTTCTCCTTTCCTCCCTCTTTCTGTTCCCTTCCCTCCACTCTACTGATCTTTCCGCTATTTACTTTTAGTTTGGGGGGATTGTGCAGGTGTGTGTTGTGTGTATACATAATGGTGAGATCCAATACGTTTTTTCCCTTTCATTTGTTGTTTTATGGTAATACCGTGTGATTATTTTTATAGTGTTTAAGTTCTTTTATGAGGATTTTGGAAAATAAAAGCAATAAATTTGTGTTCTCAGATGGTCATCATGAACCGGAAAAAAAAAATAAAATAAAATAAAAAATTTTAAAACATTTTTTAAAAGTTAAAGAACAGCAACAAAAAAATGAAAATAAAAGAAAACAAAAAAAAAACAAAAACAAAAACAAAAAAAACAAATTAAAATAATAATAATAACAATAAATACAGTCATAGATTGCAATAAACTTCTTTTCCAGTACGTAGAGCTGTGCCCACTGGGCCAAGCTTCTCCTTTCAATAAGTGGGAACCAATCACTGTGCAGCAGCTCTTCCTCCCAGACTGGGTGGGTGTCCAATCCTGAGTGCCTAGGGCCTTCTTTTGTGTTTCCTCAAGCCAGGCCCCACTCACCTGTGACACTCACCACAATACTGGCTACATGCCAGGTCTGCTGCTCCTAGGAGCCCTGTTTTCATGAACGCCTGGGAACACTCTCCCTGTTTGTCTCCCTCAGACCCTAAGTTTGTAGAGCTTAGGCCTGAGAACCCCCAGCGAATTTGCTTGCACTCCGGAAGCCATGCCCCCGGAAGCTGGAGCAAGAGACTTCAGTTTTCAGCACTGGTGCGAGCGGTGGCCTGGAGGTCTGCACCACGAGTCCCGTGCCACTCCTAATTCCCTCGGTCTGGCTATCGCGCTCAAGGGAGAGCTGGGAGGGGCTCTTAAGATTTCCCCACAAGTTCGCAAATTTACAGGAATTTGTTTCACTTTCAATCACTTCCTGCTTCAGGACACATGTATTCTTCCATGTTTCTTGACAGGTCTTTTCATGAGAGTTCTTTCAAGACACATTACTTTCAATTTCCATAATCACTTTTGAAGCAAAACTCACATAAACTTTATGATGAATTATAACTCTGATATTACCATTAGATGTATGACTGGTTGGAATTAATGATTGCATAACGATATAGGATTTCTTATATATTTTCAGATAAAAATTCAATCCATTATTTAAAGTGGAACGAGTTATATTATTTATTCACAGTATGGTCTATTCATGCATTATCTCTATATTCATAGACGCAGTGTACACTTCTTTATACCCCCAATACTAATTTATATGTCTTCAAAATATTGCTCCCTGAAATGTTGGAAGAAATACTCATGTCACCTGATCTACTTATACATTTAATCACAGAAATATTCGGAACACAAAATGCAAAGCTCACACTTATGTTTGTACCAAAGCCTAAAAGGAAAGTAAACATGGATTACTAAAAACATCCATGTCCAGCTTGCCTAATGCTCTCAATTATCAATCCTATTGGTGACTACATACTTGTTTCTTCTTAAGATTATATATTCAAACTCAACCCTACTGAAAATGTCTAATCCTATCCCTCACTTTATACATTGCCTGATTTCATTATGGCTCTATTTCTATCTGTTTCCTACATATTTTCCCCAGTTCATCATTGTGACTGACTCTTCACATGTGCTGACATTTACATTCACACTCTAATCGATAACCTATTGCTAATAAACGTTTGTTCCTAATCCTATACTCATTCTTTTTCTAAACCTACCGACTATCTTCCTAATCCTACCGACTATCCTTTTTTGACTGGATATTCTCTTCTACATTCAATCAAGCAAGGTACAAGGTCTTATGCCATTGTATATTGATCTATCTGAGACCTCTGTGCAGAACGTAATTTTATTCTAAGTATCACAATCAAGGGTCCAATGCCCTTCTGGGCTTCAAATGTTACCTAGATTTCTAGTTTCACACTTATATTTCACATATATATTCTAGTAAATATCGCAGTTTCAAATACCATTATTCATTCTGCAGGATGATTCCTAAACCAAATCCAACATGTTATTGACCCTAAACATACACTGTTCCCTCAATCTAACTTTACAGAAGAGCAGGGACAGAGTTGGTCTTACAATACAGGAATGTAGGGGATCTTCCACCTGCTGAGAACCTCAAAGGTCCATGCAGACATGATCCCTGGAAAAGAGGTAGGCAGCTATGAAGGACCTGAGAGAGCAAAAGTCATCTTCCATGGCAAACAACCTTGTCAGGATGAAGGAGTGTGTCTGAATCAGCCACTTTCTTCTTAATGTAGAGAAGATGGACCAAACAAGGTCTGTGTGGAGAGCTGTTCCCGTGTGTCTATGGTTGATATACCATTCTAACTTGTGACAGTGTCACAGGAAGTAGGGGCAGCCTCCATCTCATGGGACCCTTGGAAGCAGCTATTAGGACAAAGTGTTTGCCAAGGCATTGACCTCATTCAGTTCCTGAAGGAAGTGACCTACCTTACTTCTTTGGTGATGGAACTCTCTGAACTTGGGATCCAGGAAGCCAGGCATCCAGAGCCAGTCCCAGTCCCAGTACCAGTGGGCTCACTTGTTTTGTTTTACCAATGACAGATTCTGTCTTTCTTGGTACCTACTGATGTGAGGATGGCCAAATATCAGGAGAGCTCTGAAGACGGGCCTTTCCTTAGTAAGTAGGTAGTGACTCACCGCTGGCTCCTAACAACTACACAGAGTTGGCCAAGGAGACCAGATCTGCCACAGTACAGGCCATTTCGGGTGAACATAGTAGGGCCCGTTAGTCAGAGGACACTCTGGATATTCAGAGACTTACTTGGGGGAAGGAGGTGCTTTGTGTTTGTGGGTGTGAGTTTGTGGTTTTGTCTCATTTTCTTAGAATAGGTAGGAAAGCTGGTATGTCTGGTTTGCAGTGGACTGTTTCTAGATAGTCTTTTGACAAGGCAAGTGTTTCTATGTCTGTGTATAACACTGTGTCCGTGGTTGTAGACATTAGAAAAGAGAATGCATCAATGAATGTGTCCTGTCTAGTAGAAAGCTTCCCAGCATTCATCCTGCCCAATTTATGACTGCACTGCAGGTTGCCTTATCGATGGGCAACACCTACTATCTTCCTAAGTTTCAGATTTCTTCCTGAATTCTGACCAATCTGCAGAATAGTCTCATGGTTTTGTGTCCAAGATAGGTACCACCCCAAGCTCTGTCACATGGCCATGTACTGAATAGCTGAAGGTAATGGCGAGCTTCTTAGAAAACTCAGATATCAGTGTGACCAGGTAAGTCTCAGTGGAGAAACCATGCTTTGTGCCTTTTGCTTACCTATTTTTCTGTTTCACTGAATGACAGGAAGGTCTTTGCCTCAGGCCACCCCTTTGATAAGCATGAAAAAAACAGTTTTCATATGGAAATGATTGGGCATCACCCGTGGCTCTTTGCTTAATTGCTTTGAATGGGATGTGTCTGAATCAGCCTCTTGGCCCTGTGTGAGGCTGTGGCTTATATTTTCAGCACCTGATGGATATAAAGAAAGATCCCATGTGTGCATCCAAAACTAAAATGGCAAAATTCAGTCATTGTGGATGATGTCTCTCTCCTTCCTCTATTAGGTTGCAGACAATCATCAAGTGAGTATAGGGATCCTTTGGGTCAAATGAGTTTTTCAAAGCCATGCAGAGGTGCTTGGGTTTTCTCATGATTCCACTTCACATAAAGAATCTAAACCCCACAGTCAGTAGGCCTCAAATTGGAGAAGCAGAGTAGTTGTAATGGCAGGCCTATTTGATCACTCCTGGTTCACAGGAATGGTGTCCAGGCCACCCTGACTTTAGGCAAATGAGGGCCAAGGGAGCTTATTTTGGACACTCTCTTGCGCTGCACCCCTCATGGAAATCTCCAGCCAGAGGTTAAAATGAGGGTCTATGTGGAAGAAGATGAGGGCCATGTGGGAATGTTTTGGTTTTAATTTTGGTAATTTGTGTGGCAGTTGGAAGGGATGACTGGGTCCCCCTCGGCTTGTACTCTGGTGTAATACTCCTTAGAGACTGAGTTGTAGAACTGACCTCAGAGAAGTATTGCCATGAATTGTGTGGGGATGTTAGGAGGCCACGCATGAGAGTCACCCTTGGAAACTGAGATCTATGCCAAGGGTGGCTTTCCACAGAACACTGAGAATCTCAGCCAGGATATCACATGATTTTATTCTGAAAAACTTGGCAGCCATAGTTGAGAGTCAAAACACACATGGACCTCACATTGTAGACCTCAATGGGCCTGGCTTCATGTGACCTTTTGGCCACTATTTGGGATGCCTTGCCTGTGATTGTTCTCCAGAGCTTTCATTGAAATGAGCTTCCTTAACATTTAATGGTTCCTGAATGAATTGAAACCCACAGTGACTACAACTTCTTCCTTGAATAATGGCTAGATAAATACCATGAAATTTTTGAAATTTCAATGACCAGTTGGCACTGGAAAACCTTTGGATGTCCTGATGCTGATCATGAGTATACCAGACAGTGCCTTGATTGACAGGGTTTCATAAAAATGGTGTAGAACAGAGATGCCAGTTAGTTGGTGCCTGCTGATTAGTGGGCCTAGAGCAGTGGTGAGCAGATGTGTGACAAAACATCTGTGGTGAGGCCACGTGGAACTGCCATTGGCGTCCAAATGGCTTGTGACTGATATGGTTTCAGCCAACAGACCCAATAGGTAAAGGCATCTTGTTATATGGAGAGGTTTCAGGGAAATGTTCAGAATCAGGTTGCTATGGTCAAGGGGGAAAGCTATGTGGGATAGAAGCCTGGTTATTGCATTCTCCTGCAAACCCTCACCCACCACACGTGACAGAACTCCCTCCAACAATGTGTCCCAATTGACCTCCTTTATTTCGTGAAGCAAATACCAAACTCCCAGTGCAGCAGCAAGAAACACCACTAAAAGTGGAGGATGAACAAATGTCTTCCCAGTTAGCACAGGGAGAAACTTAGCCCCAGTGTCCACAGTTTAGCTACAAAAAAATAATTCAGCACTGCTGCCACATGTTCAATGAAAAATAAGAAACCATGTCTTACAGGTCACATATATGCAGAACCAGCTTTGATGGTCTCTCTATAAAAGAACTAAATCTCCTGAAAACAACATGTATTTCAAGTGCCCAACCTCAGAGGCAGTTTCTCAAGAATTTTTTAGGCCAGCAGAGCTCCATGTTTGAGGAGTGTTTACCTTTTGCCTTACTATTTTGAACTCTGCTACCACCTCCAAGGTTGTGAACTCCTGAGTAAATTCCATTCCAGATATGTATTCACAGATTTTCTAACTCGTCTCCTCTAACTGTATCTTACTTTGGTAAAAGATAATGTCAAGGCATTGTTCTGGATGAGACTGGGAAGATTTTGGGGTAGCACATATTTGCATAGACATTGGATTCATTTTTCAATTTTCCTTTAAAACACTGAATCTCTAACCCTAACCAATTCCAAACTAGACTCTGACTACTAATCCTAATATGATGGAGAAAAATAACAAAAAACAGAAAAGAAGTACAAGCAGTTCAGAGGAGGCAAGGTGTATACTTGGACTTGCCTTTTGCATAATATAGGGTAGGAGTTATAAATCTTGCAAATTTTTTTTGAAATAGTTCTCCATGTGTTTTTAAAGTTAACAAATATGTGAATTCCTTTCTCCCTTTCTCTGTAGCCTATTAAGCACATGTATTTTTATATGCACATATAGAATTCTACCTGGTACCACACGTACATTCTTGTGAGGTGGTTGACTTGGCAGATACAAATTGTGAGAAGAGATCACTCCTCGTAAATGCTATTGGAACTGAAATTTCAAACTATGGGTGAACTTTCTAGTTGAACAACATTATACATAAATCCATGTTCAGTATAATGAATATTTTTGGATCTGTGGATGATATATATTTCATGATGGATTTTGATTGGCATATATATTGTTAGTTTTTAATGTCTCTCTCTCTGTCTCTCTCTCTCTCTCTCTCTCTCTATATATATATATATATATATATATATATATATATATATATATATACTCTCCAGATATTTCAAAATATGTAATATATGTGACTTATTATACACGCCCTAAATTCATTCATATTCATTTATGTGGATTTATAATCAACTTTTCACAAGATTATTTTCCAAACTATTCATCCACCTGAAATTCATATTTGTTTCCTAGTACTGACAACTAACTTCAGTGAATGGTGTATACAAATCCTAATATTTCTACAGTAACTAACCCAGTTTAACATCAATGCAAGTAGATTCCTATGGGACATGATATGTATTTTGACGTTCATATTTATTCAACAGTGGGACATTATTATTTCTTCAGTTTATGCACATCATAATATATATATTTCATCCAAAAGTTCAAAAATATATAGGAATTTGTTTCACTTTCAATCACTTCCTGCTTCTGAAAACATGTATTCCTCCATGTTTCTTTACTGCTCTTTTCATGAGACTTCTTTCCAAACACATTATTTTCGATTTCCATAATCAATTTTGAAGCAAAACTCACACACTCTTCATGAAAATCCTAATACTAATATTATCATTGATGTATAACTGGTTGTAATAAATGTCTGTATATTAATATTTGATTTCCTGTATTTTTTCAGATATCAATTCAATCCATTATTTATAGTGGAATGAGTATATGTTTTATTCAGAGTATGTTCCATTCATGCATTATCTGTATATTCATAGAAACAGGGTACACCTGTTTGTACCCCCAATACTAATTTATAAGTCTTCAAAATATTGCTCCCAGAAATGGTGGAAGATATACTCATGTCACCTGATCTACATATATATTTTATTACAGTAATATTATGGACACAAAATGCAAAGATCACACTTATGATTGTACCAAAGCCTAAATGGAAAGTGAGCATGGATTAGTAATAACATCCATGTCCAGGTTGCCTAATGCTCTCAAATGTCAATCCAATTGGTGACTACATATTTGTTTCTTGCTAAGATTATATATTCAACCTCAACCCTGTTGAAAATGTCTAATCCTATAACTCACATTATACTTTGCCTGATTTCCTTTTGTCTCAATTGATATTTACTTTCCTACATATTTTCCCCAGTTCATCATTGTGAATGACTCTTCACATGTGCTGACATTTACATTCACTCTCTACCCGACACCCTATTGCTAAAAAAGTTTTTGTCCAAATCCTATACTCACTCTTCTTTCTAAACCTTCTGACTATCTTCCTAATCCTATCGACTATCCCTTTTTGACTGCATGTTCTCTTCGACATTCAATCATCCAAGGTAAAGGTCCTATGCCATTGTATAGCGATTAATCAGAGACATCTGTGCAGAACATAATTCAAAGCTAAGTATCCTACCCAAGGGCCCAATACACTTCTGGGCTTCAAAACTTACATAGATTTGGGTTTTCAAACTTATATTTCACCTATATATTCTTTTAAATTTCGCAGGGTCCCAATAACATTATTCATCCCGCAGAATGATTCCCAACCGAATTCGAACCTGTTATTAACCCTAACCATATGCTGTTCCCTCAATCTACCTTTACAGAGGAGCAGGGATAGAGTTGGTCTTACAATACAGGAATGTAGGGGATCTTCCACCTGCTGAGAACCTCAAAGGTCAATGCAGAAATGATCCTTGGAGAAGTTGTAGGCAGCTATGTAGTACCAAAGAGAGCAAAAGTCTTCTGACATGGTAAAGAACCTGGACAGGATGAAAGGATGTGTCTGAATCAGCCTCTCTCTTCTTAATGTAGAGAAGATGGACCAAAGCAGGCCTGTATGGAGAGAAGTTCCCCGGTGCATATGGTTGATATACCATTCTAACTTGTGACAGTGTCACAGAAAGTAGGAACAGCCTCCATCTCATGAGACCCTTGGCAGCAACTGTTAGGACAAAGTGGTTGCCAAGGCAGTGACCTCATTCATTTCATGAAGAAAGTGACTTCACCTAACTTACTTGGTGATGGAACTCTCTGAACTTGGGATTCAGGAAGCCAGGCATCCAGAGCCAGTCCCAGTAACAGTCCTAGTGGGATCACATGTTTGGTTTTACCAAGGGCAGAGAGAGTCTTTTTTGGTACCTACTGATGTGAGAATGGCCAAATGCCAGGACAGCTCTGAAGAGGGTCCTTTCCTAAGAAAACAGGTAGTTGGTCATCGCTGGCTCCTGACAACTTCACAGATTTGGCCACGGAGACCAGATCTGAGACAGGGCAGGCCAGTTCAGGGTAACAATATGGTCCACAGTCAGAGGACACTCCGGATTGTCACAGACATATTGGGGGAAGGAAGTGCCTTTGTGGGTGTGGGTGTGAGTTTGTGGTTTTGTCTCATGTTCTGAGAATAGGTAGGAAAGGCGATTTGTTTGGTTTGGAGTGGACTGCTTCTAAAAAGTCGTTTGACAAGGTGAGTGTTTCTATATCTGTGTATCTCACTGTGTCCGTGGTTGTAGACATAAGAAAAGAGAATGCATCAATGGATATGTCCTGTCTAGAAGAAAGTTTTCCATCATTCATCCTACCCAATTTATGACTGGACTGCAGGTTGCTTTATGGATGGGCAACCCCTACTATCTTCCTAAGTTCCTGTTTTCTTCCTAAATTTTGGCAACTACCCAGAATAGGCTCATGGTTTTGTGTCCAAGATATGTAACACCTCCAAGCTCTGTGACATGGCCATGTACTGGATAGCTGAATGGAATGGCGAGCATCTCAGGAAACTCAGATATCAGTGTGACCAGGAAAGTCTCAGTGGAGAAATACTGTTTTGGTCCTTCTGCTTACCTATTTTTCTGTTGCCCTGAATGTCAGGAAGGTCCTTACCTCAGGCCACTCCTTTTTGAAGCCTGAAGTAAACAGTTTTTAAATGCAAATGAATGGGCATCACCTGTGGTGCTTTGCTTAATTGCTTTCGAAAGGGATGTGTCTGAATCAGCTGCTTGCCTCTGGGTCAGGCTATGGATTAGATTCTCAGCACCTGATGGATATAAAGAAAGTTCCCATGTGTGTATTGAAAACGAAAATGGTAAAAATATCAGTCATTGTGGATGAAGTTTCTTGCCTTCCTCTGTTAGGTTCCTAACCTCCATCAAGTGAGAATAGGATCCTCTGGGTCAAATGAGTTCTTTGAACTCCTGCAGAAGTGCTTGGGTTCTCCCATGATGCCAAATCACATAAAGAATCTATACCTGACAGTCAGTTGGCCTCAAATTGGAGAAGCAGAGCAGTATTAAAGGCAGGCCTATTTGATCACTCCTGGTTCACAGGAAGGGTGTCAAGGCCACCCTCATTTTAGGCAAATGACGGGCAAGGGTGCATATTTTGGACATTGCCTTGGGCTGCGCTCCTCATGGAAACCTCCAGCAAGAGTTTATGATGAGTGTCTATATGGAAGAAGATGAGGGTCATGTGGGAATGTTTTGGTTTCAATTGTGGTCATTTGTGTGGCGGTTGGAAGAGATGACTGGGTCCACATGGGCTTGAACTCGGGTGTGATTCTCCTTCGAGACTGAGTTCTGGAACTGACCTCAGAGAAGTATTGCCATTAATTGTGTTGGGATTGTAGGAGGCCACGCATGAGAGTCACCCTTGAAACCTGAGATTGGGCCCTGGGTGGCTTTCCACAGAGCACTGAGAATCTCAACCAGGATATCACATGATTTTATTCTGAAAGACTTGGCAGCCATAGTTAAGAGTCAAAACACACATGGACCTCACATTTTAGACCTCAATGGGCCTGTCTGCATATGACATTTTGACCACTCTTTGGAAAGCCTTTCCTGTGAGAGTTCTCCAGAGCTTTCATTGAAATGAGCTTCCTCACCATTTAATGGTTCTTGGATGAATGAAAACACCAAAGTGCCTCCAACTTCATTCTTGAACAATGGATAGATAAATACCATGAAATTTTTGAAATTCCCAATGACCAGGTGGCACTGGAGAACCATTGGATGTCCTATTGCTGCTCATGAGTGTACCAGACAGTGCCTTGATTGACTGGAGTTCTTGAAAATGGTGTGGAACACAGATGCCAGTAAGTTGGAGCCTGCTGAGTAGTGGGCCTAGAGCAGTGGTGTGCAGTTGTCTGATAACATATTTGCGGTGTGGCCATGTGGGTGTGTCATTGGCTTCCAAATGGCTTGTGACTGACTTGGTGCAGCCAGCAGAAAATTATATGAAAAGGCATCTGGTTATATGGACAGGTTTCAGGGCAATGTTCAGAATCAGGTTGCTATGGTCAAGGGAGCAAGAAATGTGGGATAGAAGCCTGGTTGGTGCATTCTCCTGAAGTCCCTGACCCACCACACCTTACAGGACTCCCACCAGCACTGTGACCCATTTAAAATCCTTGTATGTTGTGAAGCAAATACAAAACACCCAGTGCAGCAGCAAGAAACACCACGAAAATTGGAGAATGACCAAATGGCTTCAAAGTCCACACAGGGAGACACTTAGCCCCCAGTGGCCACAGTTTATCTACAAAGAGAGAATTCATCACTGCTTCCTCATGTTCATTAGAAAATAAGAAACCATATCCTCCAGGTCACATAGATGCAGACCCAGCTTTGATGGTCTCCGTACACAGGGAGCTAAAGCTCCTGACAACAACATATTTTTCAAGGGTCCAACCTCAGAGGCAGTTTCTCAAGAAGTCTTAATGCCAGCATAGCTCCATGTTTGTGGAGTGTTTACACTGTCCCTTACTTTTGGAAACTCCTCTACCACCTCCAAGGTTGTGAACTCCTGAACATTTTCCATTCCAGGTATGTATTCACAGATTTTCTAACTCTTCTTCTCTAATTGTGTCTTACTAGGGGCGAAGATATTGTCAAGGCATTGTTCTGGATGATAGTGGGAATTTTTTGTAGCACATATTTGCTTACACATTGGATTTATTTTCCTATTTTTCATTTGAAATACTGAATAACTGACACTAACCCATACCCTAATAGACTCTTACTACTAATCCTAATATGATGGAGTAAAATAACCCAAACAGAATAGAAATGCAAGCATTTCAGAGGAGGCATGGTGTATAGTTAGACTTGGCTTTTGCATGATAAAGTGTAGGTGTTATAATTCAAGTTAATTTTTAATTGAAATAGTTCCATGGGTACTTAAAGTAAACAAATATGTGAATTCCTCTCTCCCTTTCTCTGTAGCCTATTCAGCACATGTATTTTTATATGCACATATAGAATTCTACCTGGTACCACAGGTACACTCTTGTGAGGTGGCTGACTTGGCAGATAGAAATTGTGAGAATAGATCACTCCGCCTAAACGCTGTTGAAACTGAAATTTCAAACTATGGGTGAGCTTCCTAGTTGAACAACATTATACATAAATCCATGTTCAGTAAAATGAATATTTTTGGATCTGTGGATGATATATATTTCATGGTGAATTTCGATTGGCATATGTATTACTAATTTTTAATGTCTCTCTCTGTGTGTGTGTGTGTGTCTGTGTGTGTGTGTATATATATATATATATATACACACACACACACACTAAATTTTTTTAAAATATAAAATATATGTGTCTTATTATACACTCCCTAAATTCATTCATATTCATGTATGTGGATTTAGAGTTAACAATTCACAAGATTATTCACGGAAATATTCATCCACCTGAAATACATATTTTTTCCTAGAAATGAAAAATAACTTCAGTGAATGGTGGATACAAATCCTAATATTTCTACAATAATTGATCCAGTTTGTCATCAATGCAAGTAGATTCCTATGGGACATGATGTGTATTTTGATGTTCATTTTTATTCACCACTGGTATGTTACAATTTCTTCAGTTTATGCACATTATAGGATATATATTTCATCCATACGTTAGCAAAATTATAGGCATTTGTTTCACTTTCAATCATTTTCTGCTTTAGAACACATGTAATCCTCCATGTTTCTTGACTGGTTTTTTCATGAGACTTCATTCCAAACATATTATTTTCGATTTCCATAATCAAATTTGAAGCAAAACTCACACACCCTTCATGATAAAGTATAACCCTAATATTACTATTAGATGTATAACTGGTTGGAATGAATGATTGTATATCAATATAAGATTTCTTATATATTTTCAGATATCAAATCAATCCATTATTTAAAGTGGAACCAGTTATATTATTTATTCACACTATTGTCTATTCATGCATTGTCTCTATATTCATAGACACAGAGTACACCTCTTTGTAAACCCAATACTAATTTATACGTCTTCAAAATTTTGCTCCCAGTAATGGTGGAAGAAATACTCATGTCATCTGATCTACATATACATTTTATCAGAGTAATATTCTGGACACAAAAAGAAATGGTCACACTTATGTTTGCACGAAAGCCTAAATGTAAAGTGAACATGGATTACTAAAACCATCCATATCAAGTTTGGCTAATGCTCTCAAAATTCAATACTATTTGTGACAACATATTTGTTTCTTGCTAAGATTATATATTCAAACTCAACCCTGTTGAAAATATCTAATCCTATCTCTCACTTTATACTTTTCCTGATTTCATAATGTCTCTATTTATATCAGCTTTCCTACATACTTTCCGCAGTTCATCATTGTGACTGACTCTTCAATTGTGCTGACACTTACATTCACACTCTAATCCAAACCCTATTGCTAAGGAACTTTTGTTCCAAATCCTATACTCACTCTTCTTCTTAAACCTACTGACTATCTTCCTAATCCTACCCATTATCCCTTTTTGACTGGATGTTCTCTTATACATTCAATAATCCAAGGTACAGGGTCTAATGCCATTGTATATCGATCTATCTCAGACATCTGTGCAGAACATAATTCAACGCTAAGTATCACAATCAAGGGCCCATCCCCATTCTGCGCTTCAAATCTTACTTAGATTTCTGTTTTCATACATATATTTCACCTATATATACTTATAAATGTCGCAGGTTCCCAGTACCATTATTCATCCAGCAGAATGATTCCTAATTCAAATTGAACATATTATTAACCCTAACCATACACTGTTCCCTCAATCTAACTTTACAGAAGAGCAGGGACAGAGTTGGTCTTACAATACAGGAATGTAGGGGATCTTCCACCTCCTGAGAACCTCAAGGTCCATGCAGAAATGATCCCTGGAGAAGATGTAGACAACTATGAAGGACCTGAGAGAGCAAAAGTCAGCTTCCATGGAAAACAACCTGGTCAGGATGAAGGGTTGTTTATGAATCAGCCTCTCTCTTCTTAATGTAGAGAAGATGGACCAAACCAGGTTGGTGTGGAGAGCTGTTCCTAGGTGCCTATGGTTGATATACCATTCTACCTTGTGAAAGTGTCACAGAAAGTAGGGGCAGCCTCCATCTCATGGTAGTCTTGGAAGCAACTGTTAGGACAAAGTGGTTACCAAGGCAGTGATCTGATTCAGTTCCTTAAGGAAGTGACCTCACGTCACTTCTTTGTTGATGGAACTCTCTGAACTTGGTATCCAAGAAGCCAGGCACCAAGAGGCAGTCCCAGTCTTAGTGGTCTCACTTGTTTGGACTTACCAAGGACAGAGTCAGTCATTCTTGCTACCTACTGATGCGAGGACGGCCAAAACCAGGAAAGCTCTGAAGAGGGGCTTTTCCTGAGAAAGTAGGTAGTGGCTCACTGCTGGCTCCTGACAACTTCACAGAGTTGGCCAAGGAGACCAGATCTGAGACAGGACAGGCCATTTCATTGGAACATAGTATGGCCCACCAGTCAGAGGACACTCCGGATAGTCACAGACCTACATGGGGGAAGGAGGTGTCTTTGTGGGTGTGGGTGTGGGTTTGTGGTTTTGTCTCATATTCTGAGAATAGGTAGGAATTGCGGTTTGTTTGGTTTGGAGGGAACTGTTTCTAGTAAGTCATTTGACAAGGCGAGTGTTTCTATGTCTGTTTATACCACTGTGTCCCTGGTTGTAGACATTAGAAAAGAAAATGCATCAATTGGTGAGTCCTGTCTAGTAGAAAGCTTCTCAGCTTTCATCCTGCACAATTCATGAATGGACTGTGGCATGACTTATCGATGGGGAACACCTGCTAACTTCTTAAGTTCCTGTTTTCTTCCTGAATTGTGTGCACTCTCCAGAATAGGCTCATAGTTTTGTGTCAAATATATGTACCACCTCAAATCTCTGTGACATGGCCATGTACTGGATAGCTGAAGGGAATGGCGAGCATCTCAGAAAGCTCAGATATCAGTGAGACCAGGAATGCCTCATTGGAAAAACTCTGCTTTGGACATTTTGCTTACCGATTCTTCTGTTGCCCTGAAAGTCAGGAAGGTCTTTGCATCAGGTGTGTCATGTGGGAGTGTTTTGGTTTTAATTGTGGTCATTTTTGTGGCCGTTGGAAGACATGGCTATGTCCACCTGGGCTTGAACCCTTATGTGATTCCCCTTAGAGACTGAGTTCTGGAACTGACCTCAAAGAAGTATTGCCATGTATTGTGTTGGGATTTTAGGAGGCCACGCATGAGAGTCGCCCTTGGAAACTGAGATCTAGGCCCAGGGAGGCTTTCCGAAGAGCACTGGAAATCTCAGGAAGGACATCACATGATTTTATTCTTAAAACTTGGCAGCCATCGTTGCAAGTCAAAACACACATGGACCTCACATTGTAGACCTCAAATTCCTGGCTTAATGTGACCTTTTAGCCTGTCTTTGGGAAGCCTTGCCTGTTAGAATTCTCCAGAGCTTTCATTGAAATGAGCTTCTTCTCCATTTAATGGTTCCTGAATAAATTGAAACCCACAGTGCCTTCAACTTCATCCATGAAAAATGCCTAGATAAATATCATTAAAGTTTGGAAATTCCCATCACCTGGTGGCACTGGAGAACCTTTAGGTGTCCTATTACTGATCATGAATGTACCAGACAGTGCCTTGATTGACTGGGTTTCATGAAAATGGTGTAGAACAGAGATGCCAGTAACTTGGAGCCTGATGAGTAGTCGGCCTAGAGCAGTGGTGTGCAGGTGTGTGTTAAAACATCTGTGGTGGGCTGATGTGGATATGCCATTGGCTTTCAAATGCCTTGTGACTGATATAGTGCAGCCCCCATACCCTTGTATGTAAAGGCATCTTGTTATATGGACAGGTTGAAGGGCAATGTTTAGAATCAGATTGCTGTGGTCAAGGGGGCAAGCTATGTGGGATATAAGCCAGGTTGGTGCATTCTCCTGCAGACCCTTACCCACCACACATGACAGAACTCCCTCCATCACTGTGTCCCAGTTGAACTTCTCGTATTTTGTGAAGCAAATACCAAACTCCCAGTGCAGCTGCAAGAAACACCACGAAAAGTGGAGGATGACCAAATGGCTTCACAGTCCACACTGCAAGACACTTAGCGCCCAGTGGCAACAGTTTACCTATAAAGAGAGAATTCAGCCCTACTGCTTCATGTTCATAGGAAAAAAAGAAACCATGTCCTCCAGGTCATATAGATGCAGACCCAGCTTTGATGGTCTCACTACAAAGGAAGCTAAAGCTCCTGTCATCAACATATATTTCAGGTGCCCAATCTCAGAGGCAGTTTCTCAAAAAGTCTTTAGGCCAGCAGAGCTCCATGTTTTTGGAGTTTTTACCCTGTCCTTTACTTTTGGAAACTCCTCTACAACCTCGAAGGTTGTGAACTCCTGAGCATTTTCCATTACCGATATGTATTCACAGATTTCTAACTCTTCTCCTCTAATTATGTCTTACTTGGAGTGAAGGAAATGTCAAGGCATTGTTCTGAATGAGAGTGGGAAGATTTTTGGGTAGCACATATTTGCCTACACATTGGATTCATTTTCGAATTTTCCATTCGAAATACTGAATCCCTGACTGTCAGGGGTAGAAGGAATTCTTCTTCAAAGAACAGCCTGACACTTACAAGAAACAGCCCCCAGGAGACATCCTGTCTGGAAGACATCCTGTAGCCATATATGTCCCTGAGACATCCTGTGGCCATCTTTCTTCCAGAAACATCCTGAAGTTATCTCACCTTGTGAAGACATCCAGGAACTGCTGATAAGAGAGCTTTCCCATATCCAGCATATTAATACCCATGTGTGAACAATAAAATTTTGCAGCTTGATCAGAACTCCTGTGTTGCTCTCATCTCTCATGCCTCTTGTCCCTTCATTCCTCCCCATCTAGGTTCGCTGACCACGTTGATGTGTCCTGCCGGCCGGGACATCTGGCACCCACCGACTGGGGCTCAAGCCTTTGACTGAGGGGGAACCCCTTCCTCCTGGAAGACTTGGTCAAGAGGAGCTCACGATCGCCTCAGCAGACACCACCCGGAGACATATCCAGGAGGAAGGTGGGGATGATGCACGGTGAGTGACGCACCATGTGACAAGCAGTATCGTCACATGATTTGTTTATTTCAGGCCTCAAGGAGTCCTTCAAGACATGAGGGGCACATGTTAAGAAAAAGGACTTAAAATTTTTCTTTTCATACATAGAAGAATTGTGTCCATGGTTTCCTCTTGAAGGGACCATTGATGGCAAAAATGGCTTAGAGTAGGAGACTGTTTAAAAGATTATTATGAATCATTTGGCCCAGAAAAAAATGCCAGTTCCCACCTTTTCTTACTGGAACTTAATTAATGAAATTCTTAAAAGTTTTCGCTTTGACAATGGTACCTTACAACTTGTCAGGATTGGGGAAGAGATTATGCAAAAGACCTCTCGTCCCCCCTCTGCATGCCCATCATTAGTATAGACATAGAACCTTCTCAGTCTTCCCAGGACCCTGAGAACCTTCCTGGTCCCCCTCAAAATACGACCCTAATTAATAAGGCTCCAATGATTAAAAACCACCTTTATCCAGTTTTAAATCCCAGAGACACATTGACCCCTGGGGAGGACGCTATCTTGGAGAAGGAAGCAGCTCTCTACCATTCAGAACACCCGCGACCTCTCAGGACCGTGCCACAGCCTATAGGATTTACCAAGCGAAGGTGAAAGCACCTATGTAAAACATCTTGCCTTTGAAAATGCTAACCCAGCATGTCAGAATGTTCTTCAACCACATAAGGATAAAGGGAAACTTTCTGAAGTTATGAGACTCTGTGCAGACGTGGGTGCAGCCCATGCCATGGGTCTGGCTTTAGGGACCGCCTTTACCAAGGCCTTTCACAATCTTGGCTCACGTACTTGCTTTACTTGTAAACAACCTGGCCATTTTGCATGTGAGTGTCCCACAGGCAAACAAAGCCTAGAAATAGCGTCTCCTCAAACTGGGGCTTAACCGCCCCCAGCTACCCTTTTCCATAGAAGTGGTAAAGGTCATCACTGGGCCAGTGAGTGTAGATCTAAGACAAATGCCCTCACACAGCCTATTTCTTCCTACTTCTCGGGAAACTCCCTGCGGGGCCAGCCCCCGGCCACAACATCCCCCACGACAAACACAGGAGCAATAAAGTTTGTTCCCTCCTAAACTCCCAACCTACCACAAAATCCTTCTCCACAATTGCCTCCCTCCAACTAGCCACCCCAGGCAGCACAAAATTGGACCTCTGTGCTGCCACAAATACAATATTAGACCCAATGCAAGGGCCCCAGATAATACCCAATGAAATTATGGGTCCCCCTCCATCTCATACATGTGCCCTTAATCTTGGAAGAACCTCCACTACCATACAAGGTGTTCAGGTCTTCGTTGGCATTAATGATAATGATTTCACTGGAGAAATAAAAATACTGGCCACTGCTATTAATGGAGTTGCCGCCATCCCAGCAGGAACAAGACTTGCACAATTAATTCTCCTTCCCTTGGATTCAGGAGGCATTTCCAAAACCCAAACCTACCTTGGGGGACTGCCTTCTTGGGCTTCTCTGATGTGTATTGGGTTCAGCCCATTTCTCACAATAGACCCACCCTTACCTTACTTACTGAAGGAAAGGAATTCCAAGGAGTTCTAGATATTGGAGCTGATGCCACAATTATTTCTCAAAAATACAAGCCATCAGGTTAGCCCCTCACTCCATCCTTGACTGACCTTAAAGGGATAGGAAAATAAAAAAATCCTCTGGTCAGCTCTAGGTCTATTAGCTGCACTGATAAAGATGGTAATAAGTCAACTGTCACTCCTTTCGTTGATTCTGACCTCCCTGTTAACGTATAGGGAGGAGATATTTTGAGTTATTGGAAGTTATTCTCGCCAGTCCCAATTCCATGGTGACTCATCAAATGCTTCCTATGAATTTTGTTCCTGGTACAGGCCTGGGGATACTGAAACAAGGACTGGTGGAGGCTATACAACCCATACAAAAACAAATACATGTGGACTTGTGTATTCAGATTTTTAGTGTCAGTCCCTGACCCTCCTGTACCCCATGCAGATAAAATTATTTGGGAGACTCAGACTCCTGTGTTGGTGGATCAGTGGCCCCTTACCCAAGAAAAATTGGAGGCTGCCTCCACGTTAGTGCAGGAACAGCTTGCAGCCGGCCATGTAAAGCCCTCAACCTCATCATGGATTACTCATATTTTTATTATCAAGAAAAAATCAGGCAAGTGGTGCCTTTTACAATATTTGTGTGCCATTAATAAAGTTATGCGCCCGATGGGAGCACTACAGCCAGGCATTCCCACACCAGTGGCGATTCCAAAAAACTATTGTAAAATGGTTATTGACTTAAAAGATTGCTTTTTTACCATCTTTTTACATCCTGAGGATAGACCCTATTTTGCCTTTAGTCTCCCTCACATTAATTTTCAGGGCCCTATGCAGAGATTTCAATGGAAGGTTCTTCCCCAAGGTATGGCCAACAGCTCTAGTCTTTGCCAAAAACACGTTGCTCAAGCAGTAGACCCTGTGAGAGAGCGATGAGCACAAAATTATATTTTACATTATATGGATGATTTGTTAATTGCTGCACCTAATACCCATGACCTTAATAATTGTTACTTGGACTTTTACAAAACCTCACTACCTTGGGACTACAGATAGCTCCAGATAAGTTTCAAACACAGGACCCTTATACCTATTTGGGCCTTAAACTTCAAGATAATCAGATCCAAATTCCTAAAATACAACTATGTGTTTACCATCTTCACACACTTAATGATTTTCAAATATTACTGGGGGATATTCAATTGCTAGGAACATATTTAAAATTACCCACTTGTGTACTTTTGCCCCTTAATGATATTTTGATAGGTGATTCCCACCCCTCCTCCCCTCAAAAGCTTACTCCCGAGGCATGACATGCATTAAACCAAGCCACAGAAGCCATTGCCCAAAAGTTTGTTACACAAATTTCTTATAACCTTCCTCTGGTTCTGGTTATTTTCCACACTCCTCATACACCCACAGGAATATTTTGGCAGCGAGATCCACATTTTAAAAATAAAGGCTGCCCCTTGCTTTTGGTCCTTGTATCCACCACATCCTCCAAGGTTATTACTGTTTATCTTGCTCAGGTAGCTTCTCTTATTTTTGAAGGTCGTTTGCTTTCTCGACAACATTTTGGCAAAGACCCTGATAATATTTTAATTCCATATACTAAGGACCAAACCCTTACTACAATTTTTACTAGAGACATGGATCAATGGGGTATTGCCCTATCAGGCTTTTTGGGAACAATTCATAACCACATCCCCAATGACCCCGTTTTAAATTTTGTCCAGTTACATTCATTTATTTTTCCCAAAATTACTCAAAAGGCTCCCATTCCTCAAGAACTTACTGTCTTTACAGATGGTTCCAGTAATGGCCGTGCAGTCTTTGTTGTCAATAACAAGCCTACCACCTTTGATACTGTCTATCAGTCAGCTCAGTTTGTGGAATTGTTCACCATAACACAAGTTTTCATAAAGTTTTTTTGATAATCTTGTTAATATTTATACAGACAGTGCCTACATTGCTCTTTATGTGCCCCTGCTGGAGATTTCACCAACCATTATGGCTTCTTCCAATTCCCCCTTTCTGTTTCACCAGCTTCAGCAGCTAATTCAGGCCAGAAAACATGCATTTTCCTTAGGACACATCATGACACACTCTGACCTTCTGAGCCCTCTAACACAAGGTAATGCCCAAGCTAATGCAGCAACACGTTCCATCTTTCCAATTTTTGTTGGCTCCATTCAAAAGGCCATGGAGTTACAAAATCTTCACCATCTAAATTCCCAGAGCCATCGATTACTTTGGAAAATTACCAGGCAACATGCATGAGAAATAGTAAAAGCATGCCCTGGTTGCACTGTCTCCCTCCCCATTCAACACTTGGGAGTTAACCCCCGAGGATTACAGACCAATCAGGTTTAGCAAATGGATGTTATTCATTTTCCTGAATTTTGAAAAACCAAATATATATACGTTTCTATAGATACCTTCAGCGGCTTTAGTTTTGCATCACCACATTCTGGAGAGGCTACCAAAGATGTCCTTTCTCATCTTGTTTCAGCCTTTTTTGTAATGGGTAAACCAATACATATTAAAACAGATAAATGTCCTGCATATACCAGTGCCAAGTTTAAACAGTTTTGTGCTACCTTGCAATTTTGTCATACTACTGAAATTCCATACAACTCTCAGGGCCAAGGCATGTGGAACTTGCCCAGCTTAGCTTAAAGACTTGGCTATCCCGTCTTAAGGCTTCCGCCCTTGTATTTACCACTCCCAGGGATCGCCTTAACCATGCATTATTTGCCCTTATTTTTCTTACCTTAGACAGTGAAGGCCATTTGGCCACAGACAGACACTGGCATCCTTCGTCCAATTCTGTTCGCTCGCCTGTTATGTGGTGCAATCCCATTACAAATAAATGAAAACGCCCAGATCCTATCCTCATCAGGGGATGAGGCTCAGCTTGTGTTTTGGACCAAGAGCAAGCATCCCCAAGATGGTTACCAGAATGCCTGGTTAAACAGGTAAATTACTTACCTCAACCCAGGGACGGAGGCCCTCCCCCTGAGGACAAATTTTCCTCCATTTCAGATACAGCCAACAATCTGTGCGAGGATCCTGCTTAAGGCACTTCTGCTGAACAGGTTTGAACACGGAGACCTTGGACCTCCAATTTCCAACATCATGGAGTACCTTTTTGCCCCCCCCCCGTGAATGCAAAGGAGGATTTTGGACTGAGGCTCCCACTAGTTGGACCCAGACTGCTGACTGCATGACTAAAGTGACTTACCTCCGTGCCAAGGTTGACCATAATCTCGGAGGAGTTCATCAGCCTAAATGGGTATGTGTTAACAAGCCAAAGATTATTCCCCCTAGTACAAGTAAAGCTCTCCAAAATTGTTCTGCAACTTGTACGCATACCCAGGCGATGCATGTCTCTTGTAATGTGTCGGGTTCACTTTGTGTTAATAAACAGGGAGAACAATTTTTTGAAGCCTCCCTAACTAAAACTCATGCAGCAGGGGGACCACTATTCATTATACCCCCATTCTCTTTGACCATGGAGGAGATGGCAAATACACCAAGCTACAGTCAGCTGGGTGCCAAGGCACTGTCGGAAAAGGTTCCTACTGGCCCATTAAGGCCCCTACAGGGGTCTCTGATGGTGGAGGACCCACTTATTCTGTCAAGCATCCTCAGATAATCAAACTTTTGAAACCCCAAATCCCTGAGCTCACATATCATCCCTTAATGTAGCCTAAATCCCAGTTCCCAGGTTTAGATACCAATACATTAGATATTTTGCAAACTACATTCTCCTAGCTTAATAATTCGAACCCCACCCTTGCTGGTGATTGCTGGCTCTGCATGACAGCAGGGGCAATCATGCCTATGGCAGTTCCTATTAATTCTATCATGGACAATGATAATACATGCCAACCCGGATTTCCCTTTAAAGTACAGCCTATAGGCACTTTTACATTATTTCTTTTAGGCGCGATGCAGAATAATACCTATGATACTGATGTTCGACTTACTTCCTTTGGAAATTGCTCAACAGTATAAAATTATTCCTCACCCACCCCATCTCTTTGTTCCTCCAATGGCACAGTTTTTATGTGTGGAGGAAACTCGGCCTTCCCACGCTTCCAGCGAATTGGACCATTGGTTGTGTTCTTGCTTTATTACTCCCTGATATAACTATTGTCCCAGGAGATGAACCTCTACCAATTTCTAGCCTAGACACTTTAGTCAAAAGACATAGGTGGGCAATACAGGCTTTACCACTCATTGCCAGCCTTGGAATAACAGCTGCTGTGGGCACAGGTACAGTGGCTTAGGCACGGCTATTCACTCTTACCATCGCCTGTCTCAACAACTTATAAATTATGTACAAACTTTATCAGGAACCTTTAAAGATTTGCAGGACCAAATAAATTCCCTGGCAGAAGTGTTCCTTCAAAACAGACGGGGCTTAGATTTGCTGACAGCTAACCAGGGAGGTATTTGCTTAGCCTTAGGGGAACGATGCTGCTTTTATGCCAATAAATCAGGCATAGTACGCATTAAAATTAAGCAGCTTCAAGAAGACCAGAAAAGAGACAAAGGGAACTATTTGAAAATCCCCTCTGGATTGGGCATAATGGATTCCTACCCTACCTTCTTCCCCTATTAGTCCCTTTGTTGGGTTTACTTTTAATGGTGTCCATAGGCCCCTCCATTATAAAGAGGCTGGTACAATTTATTAAAGAACAGATTAATATTTTGGTTTCTAAGCCCATACAGGTCCACTATCATGGTCTGGAGATGGAAGACAGCACTGCCAACATTTAAAAGAATGTTCAACCCTTCTCACAGGCTTATTAAGTTTACATCCCCACAGATCTCTCTTTCTTACAGAAAACTATAAGTAACAGCTCTGAGCAACCATCTTCTACCCTTGCAATAAGGGTTCGTTCTCCATGGGCCCCTCCGCTTGGGGGAGGACACACCCTTGGAATGAGCACGTTAGGCCATAATAACGGAGGGTCCAGGAAGGACTGCAGGAGGATGGATCCACGGATCCCCAAACACAAGACCTCTGAATGACACGCTCTGGTGCATGGCGGTTGGCATGCTATCCCCTCAAAGACGTCTCCTCCAAAAACATGCCAAAGCCAACACGAAATCTCCTAGGAAAGATGCTCGCTCAAATCAGGAGATATTCTAAGGCATTCTAGAGAAACAGAGCCACTATCACCCCCTAAATCCATGGCCTGTAAGGTATGGTCGAATATTTTATATAACAAAAGGGGAGATGTCAGGGGCTAGAAGGAAGTTCTCCTTCAAAAAATAGACTGACACAAGAAACATCCCCCTGGGACACAACCTGCCTGGGAGACATCCCACAGCCATCTATCTCCTTTTGACATCCGGCTACCATCTGTCTACCTGAAACATCCTGAGGTTATCTCACCCTGTGAAGACATCCAGCAACTGCCGATAAGAGAGCTTTCCCATCCGCAGCATATAAATACCCTCTGAGAATAATAAAAGTTTGCAGCATGATCAGAACTCCTGTCTTGCTGTCATCTCTCGTGTCTCTTGTCCCTTCATTCCTCCCCAACTAGGATCGACACCCAAGTTGATGTGTCCTGCCAGCCGGGCCATCTGACACTAACCCATACCCTCCTAGACTCTGATGACAAATCCTAATATGATGGAGAAAAATAACCCAAACAGAATAGAAATACAAGCAGTTCAGAGGAGGCATGGTGTATAGTTGCACTTGCCTTTTGCATGATATAGGGTAGGTGTTATAAATCTAGTTAATTTTTAATTGAAATAGTTCTCCATGTGTTTTTAAAGTTAACAAATATGTGAATTCCTGTCTCCCTTTCTCTGTAGCCGATTCAGCACATGTATTTTTATATGCACATATAGAATCCTACCTGGTATCAGATGTACATTCTTGTGAGGTGGCTGACTTGGAAGATACAAATTGTGAGAAGAGATCACTCCTCCTAAATGCCGTTGGAACAGAAAATTCAACCTATGGGTGAGCCTCCTAGTAGAACAACATTATACATAAATCCATGTTCAGTAAATTAAATATTTTTGCATCTGTGGATGATATATACTTCATGATGAATTTCGATTGGCATATATATTGCTACATTTTATTGCCTGGGTGTGTGTGTTGTGTGTGTGTGTGTGTGGGTGTATATATATATATATATATATATATATATATATATATATATATATATATATACACTCTCCAAATATTTCAAAATATGAAATATATGTGTCTTACATATACTACCTAAATTCATTCATGTTCATGTATGTGGATTTATAATCAACTTTTCACAATATTATTCTCAGAAATATTCATCCACCTGAATTACATATTTGTTTTATAGTACTGAAAACTAACTTCAGTGAGTGGTGCATACAATCCTAATATTTCTACAGTAACTGACCCAGTTTAACATCAATGCAACTAGATTCCTCTTGGATATGATGTCTATGTTGAAGTTCATTTTATTCAACACTGGTACATTACTATTTGTTCAGTTTATACACATCATAGGATATATATTTCATCAACAACTTCAATAATTTATAGGATTTTGATTCACTTTCAATCATTTCCTGATTCAGAACACATGTATTCCTCCAGGTTACATGATTGTTTTTTCATGAGACTTCTTTCCAAACGCTTTTTTTTTCGATTTCCATAATCATTTTGAAGAAAAACTGACACACTCTTCATGATAAACCATAACCCTAATATTACCATTAGATGTATTTCTGGTTGGAATGAATGATTGCATATAAATATACGATTTTCTGTTTATTTTCAGGTATCAATTCAATCGAATATTTAAAGTTGGAACAAGTTATAATATTTAATAACAGTATCGTCTATTCATAAATTATCTCTATGTTCATAGACACAGAGTAAATCTATTTGTAACCCCAATACTAATTTTTTCATCTTCAAAATGTTGCTCCCAGAAATGGTGGAAGAAATACTCATGTCACCTAATCTACATATACATTTTATCACAGTAATATTCTGGACACAAAAAGAAGAGGTCACACTTATGATTGTATCAAAGCCTAAATGAAAAGTGAGCATAGATTACTGAAAACATTCATGTCCAGTGTGCCTAATGCTCTCAAATGTCAATCCTATTGGTGACTACATATTTGTTTCTTCTTAAGACTATATTTTGAACCTCAACCCTGTTGCAAATGTCTAATCCTATCACTCAATTTATACTTTGCCTGATTTCCTAATGTCTCTATTGATGTCTGCTTACCTAAATATTTTCCCCAGTTCACCATTGTGACTGACCCTTCACGTGTGCTGACATTTACATTCACTCTCTACCCGATACACTATTGCTAAAGAACTTTTGGTCCAAATTCTGTACTCAGTCTTCTTCTGAAACTTATCGAATATCTTCCTAATCCTACCGACTATCCCTGTTCTAGTGGATGTTCACTTCTACATTCAATCATCCAAGGTACAAGGTCCTATGCCATTGATTATCGATTTATCTGAAACACCTGTGCAGAACGTATATCAAAGCTAAGTATCCCAATCAATAGCGCAATGCCCTTCTGGGCTTCAAATCTTACCTAGATTTTTGTTTTCATACTTATATTTCACCTATATATTCTTATAAATATCACAGGTTCCCAATACCATTATTCATCAATTAGAATAATTCCTAACCCAAATCAAACTTGTTATTAACCCTAACCATACACTGTTCCCTCAATCTAACTTTACAGAAGAGCAGGGACCAAGTTGGTCTTACAATACAGGAATTTAGAGAATCTTCCACCTGTTGTAAAACTCAAAGGTCCATGAAGAAGTGATCCCTGGAGAAGATGTAGGCAGCCATGAAGGACCTGAGAGAGCAAACGTCATCTTCCATTGCAAACAACCTGGTCAGGATGAAGGGTTGTGTCTGAATCAGCCTCTCTGTTCATAATGTAGAGAAGATGGACACAAACAGTCCTTTTTGGAGACCTGTTCCTGGGTGCCTATGGTTCATATACCATTCTAACTTGTGAAAGTGTCACAGGAAGTAGGAGAAGCCTCGATCTCATGGGACCCTTGGAAGCAACTGTTAGGACAAAGTGGTTGCCAAAGCAGTGACCTCATTCAGTTCCTGAAGGAAGTGACCTCACCTCACTTCCTTGGTCATGGAACTCTCGGTACTTGGGATCCAGGAAGCAAGGTACCAAGAGCCTGTCCCAGTCCCAGTCCCAGTGGGCTCACTTGTTTGGATTTACCAAGGACAGAGTCAGTCTTTCATGGTACCTACAGATATGAGGATGGCCAACTGCCAGGAAAACTCAGAAGAGGGGCCTTTCCTGAGAAAGCAGATAGTGGCTCACCGCTGGCTCCTGACAAGTTCACAGAGTTGGTGTTTTCCGGGGAACATAAGTTGGCCCACCAGTCAGAAGACACTCTGGATAGTCACAGACATACTTTGTAGAAGGTGGTGCCTCTGTGGTTGTCGGTGTGGGTTTGTGGTTTTGTCTCATGTTCTGAGAATAGGTAGGAAAGGCGGTTTGTTTGGTTTGGAGTGAACTGTTTATAGTAAGTCGTTTGGCAAGCAAGTGTTTCTATGTCTGTGTATCCCACTATGTGCATGGTTTTAGATATTAGAAAACTGAATGCATCAGTTGTTGTCTCCTGTCTAGCAGAAAGCTTCCCAGCATTCATCCTGCCGAATTTATGAATGGATTTCAGCTTGCCTGATCGATGGGCAACATGTGGTATCTTCCAAAATTCCTGCATTCTTCATGAATTCTGGCTACTCTCCAGAATAGGCTCATGGTTTTGTGTCCAAGATATGTAGCAGTTCCAAGCCCTGTGACATGGCCATGTACTGGATAGCTAAAGGGAATGTCGAGCATCTCAGAAAACTCAGATATAAGTGTGACCATGATAGTCTCAGTGGAGAAACCCTGCTTTGGGCCTTTTGCTTACCTATTGTTCTGTTGCCCTGAATGTCAGGAAGGTCTTTGCCTCAAGACATCCGTTTGTGAAGCCTGAAGAAAACAGGTTCAAATGGAAATGAATGGACATCACCTGTGGATATTTGCTTAATTCTTTTGAAAATGGAAGTGTCTGAATCAGCCTCTTGGCCCTGTGTGAGGCCGTGGCTTAGATTCTCAACCCCTGAAGAATCTAAAGAAACATCACATGTGTGCATCCAAAACAAAAATGGCCAAAAGTGCAGTTATTGTGGATGAAGTCTCTCCCCATTCTCTGTAAGGTTCCTGACCTCCATCAAGTTAGAATAGGGATCCATTGGGCCAAATCATTTCTTCAAATCCCTAAATTGCTTGAGTTTTCCCGTGACTACAATTCACATAAAGAATCCAAACTGCACAGTCAATACGCCTCAAATTGGAGAAGCAGAGAAGTATTAACAGCAGGCCTATTTGAACACTCCTGGTTCACAGGAATGGTGTCCAGGCCACCCTGAATTTAGGCAAATTAGGGGCAAGAGAGATTATTTAGGAGACTGTCTTGGGCTTCGCCCCTCGTGGAAATTTCCAGCGATAGGTTATGATGAGTGTCTATATAAAAGAACATGAGGGCCATGTGGGATTGTTTTGGTTTTAATTGTGGTTGTTAGTGTGGTGATTGGAAGAGATGACAGGGTCCACCTTGACATGAACTCTGGTGTTTTTCCACTTAGAGACTGAGTTCTGGAACTGACCTCAGAAAAGTATTGCCATTAATTGTGTTGGGATTTTAGAAGGCCATGCATGAGAGTCGCCCTTGGAAACTGAGATCAAGGCCCAGGGTGGCTTTCAACAGAGCACTGGGAATCACAGCCAAGATATCACATAATTTTCTTCTGAAAGACTTGGCAGCCGTAGTTGAGAGTCAAAAGTCACATGGACATCACATTGTAGAACTCAATGGGCCTGGCTTCATTTGACCTTTTGACCATTCTTTGGGAAGCATTGCCTGTGAGATTTCTCCAGAGCTTTCATTGAAATGAGCTTCATCAACATTAATGGTTCTGGAATGAACTGAAACTCACAGTGCCTCCACCTTCATTGTTGAAATATGGCTAGAAAAATACCATGAAATTTTTGAAATTTCCATGACCAGCTGGCACAGGAGAACCTTTGGATTTCCTGTTGCTGATCATGAGTATAACAGACACTGCCTTGATTGACTGGTTTTAATGAAAATTGTGTAAAACAGAGATGCCAATAAGTTGGAGCCTGATTATTAGTGGGCCTAGAGCAGTGGTAGGCAGGTGTGTGATAAAACATCTGTGGTGGGGCCATGTGGATCTGCCATTGGCTTCCAAATGGCTTGTGACTGACATGATACAGCCAGCAGTCCCTTCTAAGTAAAGGCATCTTGTTATTTGGAGAGGTTTCAGGGCAATGTTCAGAATCGATTTGCTATCGTCAATGGGGCAAGCTATGTGATATAGAAGCATGGTTGGTGCATTCTCCTGCAGAAATTAAAATACCACACGTGACAGAACTCCCTCCTGCACTGTGTCCCAGTTGAACTCCGTGTATTTCATGAAGCAAATACCAAACTCCCATTGTAGCAGCAAGAAACACCATGAAAATTGGAGGATGAACAAATGGCTTCACAGTCCACACAGGGAGACACTTAGAACCCAGTGGCCACAGTTTACCTACAAAGATCAAATTCAGGACTGCTGCCTCATGTTCATTGGAAAATAAGAAACTATGTTTTACAGGTCACATAGGTGCAGACCCAGCTTTGATGATCTCACTACAAAGGAAGCTAAAGCTCCTGATAACAACATATGTTTCAAGTGACCAAACTCAGAGGCAATTTCTCAAGAAGTCTTTAGGCCAGCAGAGCTCCATGTTTGTGGAGTGTTCACCCTGTCCCTTACTTTTGGAAACTCCTCTACCACCTCCAAGGTAGTGAACTCCTTAGCATATTCCATTCCAGATAAGTATTCACTGATTTTCTAACTCTTCTCCTCTAATTATGTCTTACTTGGGGCGAAGATAATGTCAAGCCATTGTTCTGGAGGAGTGGGAAGATTTTGTGTAGCACATATTTGCATACACATTGGATTCATTTTCCAATTTTCCATTCGAAATACTGAATCCCTGACTCTAACCCCTACCCTACTAGACTCTGACTACTAATCGTAATATGATAGAGAATAAAAACTCAAACAGAATAGAAATACAAGCAGTTCAGAGGAGGCATGGTATATAGTTGGAATTGCCTTTTGCATTATATAGGTTAGAAGTTATAAATCTAGTCAATTTTTTGTTGAAATAGTTCTCCGTGTGTTTTGAAAGTTAACAAATATGTAAATTCCTGTCTCCCTTTCTCTGTAGCCTATTCAGCACATGTAATTTTATATGCACATATAGAATCGTACCTGGTATCACACGTACATTTTTGTGAGGTGACTGACTTGGCAAATACAAATTTTGAGAAGAGATCACTCCTCCTAAATGCTGTTGGAACTGAAAATTCAACCTATGGGTAAGCCTCCTAGTTGAACAACATTATACATAAATCCATGTTAAGTATATGAATACTTTTGGGTCTGTGGATGATATGTATTTCATGATGAATTTCAATTGACATATATATTGCTAGTTTTTAATGTCTGTGTGTGTGTGTGTGTATATGTATATATATATATATATATATATATATATATATATATACTCTCCGGATTTTTCAAAATATGAAATATTTGTGTCTTATTATGCACTCCCTAAATTCATTCATATTCATGTATGTGGATTTATAATCCACTTTTTAAAAAATTAATCTCAGAAATATTCATCCACCTGAAATACATATTTTTTCCTAGTACTGAAACAGTTTTCAGTAAATGGTGCATCCATATCCTAATATTTCGGCATTGCAAGATGACTGTGAAGACAGTGTATCACACCCAGTGTACCCTGCCACTGCGCAGGTGAATAACGAGTTAGAACGATGAAAAACTATCTTGTTAGGATCTTACAGGAAAATGTGTGTTTACCGAAATCTAGAAGAATGATTTCCACCACCGAGGTCCGGTAATTGAGTCTCAAACACAAGCCACTTGTGCAACCGGAGATCCATTCTGATTTATCCGCGTGACCTGCCCCGTGTCTACAAATGGTGAGGCACCACCGAGAAGCGACCAGCAAGCAGGGAGAAACGTTGCTGCAGATTCTGTGGAATCCTGCTGGCTGAGCATCCACTGAGCCCCCAGCTGAATTTGGGATTTCAGACGGGAAAGTTAGCAGTACATTTCTATCCCCCAAAGTGGAAACTCCACAAAGGAAACCAGCAGCCACCATCTTGGAGAGCTGAAGTAACCACCACCACTCCCAGACAGATTGCAACAATAAAACAGGTGTGTGTTTCTCAGCTCATCTCACATACAGAGGAAAATTCGCATAAAATCTCTCCTAGGCTTTTGGGGGAGGGATAATCAGAGCAAGTCTGCATAAAGACTGGGGGAAAACTAGAGGCACCTGACCTTCATCTCCCCTTCCCATCAGCGGCAAAAATGAAACTTGTCTAGCCAGTGCGGGGCGAGGGGCAAGCGGAAAATATTAAAACAATAGAGTTCCAGGGTTCACAATAGACACCCTCCCCACCCAACAAACGGCAGACCCGGAGAACAGTTTGAGCTGCCGAGAAGCATCACTCAGGAGAAATCTGGTCTAGCAGGAGAAATCAGGACTAGCAGGATAAACCAGGGGACTAGAGGTCAGGCCCTCCTGACTGGGTGGCTGGAGAACGCCAGACCGCTGCCAGTGTGACTGGGCAACTGGAGACCACCTTCCTGCCGGCGCCAGCCCACCTGCTGACGGCATGTCTTGATGGCTGGAGAACGCTCGCCTGCCGACGACCGAACGCGCAACTGTGTGGCTAGAGATCACCCACCCGCCGGCGACAGCCCATCCGCTGCCCGCGCTACTGGGTGGCTGGAGACTGCCGGCATGCCAGCGACCGGGTGCTGAAACCAACAAGAGACAATCCAGTCCACCCCCCCAATTCGGACACTCCGGCAAGGAGCCTGGGGCCCACCACAGCAGAGAGGTGACATCACTGGAGCTCGGCTGTCAGAATTCCTTAACAGCGAAATCCACTTAAGCAGGCATAGTCTAGCAACACAAAGGAGAGAAAACAGAGATATATAAACCCATAACAAATCTATAGAAGAGAGCAGAAACACAGCAATCAAATAGAGCCAGAAAATAACGTGAACATCATGAAAAAACAAGGGGAAAAAAAGGTGTAGAAACAATGAAGGACAACTTAATACTACAGGAGAACCTAGAAGCATCAGAAACAGGGATAGGGAAAAAACTTAAGTCATACCTAACTCAGATGGAAAGGAATAATAGAGAAGACATGAGGCAGCAAGTCCAAGAAATAAAAGTATATTTTGAAAATGAATTAAACAACCAAATTCAAATGGCAAAGAACAAGGTTTACCAGGAGATAGAGATCTTTTAAAAAATCATACAGTAATTCTAGAAATGCAGGAAACTATAAACCAAATTAAAAACTCAAACAAGAATATTTCAAATAGACTAGATCAAGTAGAAGTCAGAACATCAGATAATGAAGACAAAGTTTGTCAACTTGAAAAGAATATAGTCAACACAGAAAACATGCTTAAATCCCATGAGCAACTATTCAAGAGATATGGGATGTCATAAAAAAACCAAAATTGGGAGTCATCGGGATAGAAGAAGGCATAGAGATTCAAACCAAAGGAATGGACAACATATTAAATGAAATAATTCTAGAAAACATCCCAGAGATGAAAGATGGAATGGATTGCCATATCCTGGAAGCCTACAGGACCTCAAACATTCAAAACCATAATAGACAAACTCCAAGACATATAATTATGAAGATAGCCAACATACAGAACAAGGAGAGAATATTAAAAGCTACGAGAGAAAGTAGGCAGATAACATTCAGGGGTAAACCAATTAGGTTAACAATTGATTTTTCATCACAGACTTTGAAAGCGAGAAGATCTTTGAACAATGTATTTCAAACACTGAAAAATAATGGATTCCAACCAAGAATACTGTATCCAACAAAATTAAGCTTCAGATTTGACAATGAAATTAAGTCTTTCTTGATAAACAAAAGCTAAAAGAATTCGCAGACAGAACACCAGCACTGCAAAGCATTTTGAGCAAAATACTACAAGAAGAGGAATTGAAAAATAGTGCCCAAAACTAACAGTGGGAGGTATCTCAGTAAAGGGGTAAGAAAATAACCAAAAATAAAAACTACCCAAATTAAAATAAATAAATAAATAAATAAATAAACATGACTGGAAGTATAAATCATATTTCAATTGTAACCTTAAATGTTAAAAATCTAAACTCACCAATCAAGAGACATAGGCTAGTAACCTGGATCAAAAAAATAAATCCAACAAAATGCTGCCTTCAGGAGACTCTTTTGATAGGTAAAGACATACACAGGCTGAAAGTGAAAGGTTGGGAAAAATCTTACCACTCACATGGCCCTCGGAAGCAAGCAGGAGTGGCCATACTCATATCATATAAAATCAACTTCAAACCTATGTTAATCAAAAGGGATAAAGTAGGACACTATATATTGTTAAAAGGAACCATCCACCAACAAGACATAACAATTATCAATTGGTATGCACCAAACAATTGAGCTGCAACGCTTATAAAACAAACTCGCCTCAAGTTCAAGAGTCAAATAGACTACAACACAATAATTATGGGTGACTTCAACACACCGCTCTCGCCATTAGACAGATCCTCTATAAAAAACTGAATAAAGAAACTATAGAATTCAACAGCACAATCAATAACCTTGACTTAACCGACATATATAGAATATATCAACCATCATCAAGTGGATACACTTTATTCTCAGCAGCACATGGATCCTACTCCAAGTTAGACCATATATTATGCCATTGGGCAACTCTTAGTAAATATAAAGGCGTGGAGATAATACCATGCACCATATCTGATCATAATGGAATGAAACTGGAAATCAATGAGATTAGAAGGAAGGAAAAATCCTACATCACATGTAAAATGAACAATATTCTACTGAATGATCAATGGGTTACAGAAGACATAAAGGAGGAGATAAAAAAATTCTTAGAATCAAATGACAATACAGACACAACATACTGGAATCTATGGGACACAAAGAAGGCAGTTTTAAGAGGGAAATTCATTTCTTGGAGTTCTTTCCTCAAAAAAAGAATAAAACAACAAATAAATAAACTCACAGTACACATCAAAAACCTAGAAAAGGAAGAGCAAAACAACAGCAAATGTAGTAGAAGACAAGAAATAATTAAAATTGGAGCAGAAATCAACGAAACTGAAACAAACAAAAAAAAAACATTGAAAAAATTGATAAAACTAAAAGTTGATTCTTTGAAAAAATAAATAAGATTTACAGGCCCTTAGCCATGCTAAGGATGAGAAGAAGAGAGGGAACTCAAATTACTAACATACGGAATGAAAAAGGCAATATCACAACAGACAGTACACAAATACAGAAGATAATTAGAAAGTATTTTGAAATCCTATATTCCAATAAAATAGAAGATAGTTATAATATCGATAAATTTCTTAAGTCATACGATCTGCCCATATTCAGTCAAGAAGACACACACAATTTTAACAGACCAAAAACAAAGAAAGAAATGGAAGAAGCCATCAAAAGACTACCAATCAAAAAAAGCCCTGTACCTGATGGGTATACAGCGGAGTTCAACAAAACCTTCGAAGAAGAATTAATACCAATACTATTCAAGCTATATCAAGAAATGGAATAATAAGGAGCTCTTCCAAATTCATTCTCGGAGTCCAAAATCACCCTGATCCCAAAACCAGACAAAGACACCTCAAAAAAGAAAACTACAGACCAATATCTCTAATGAAGTTGGATGCAAAAATTCTCAATAAAATCCGTGTGAATTGAATACAAAAACATATCAAAATAGTTGTGCACCATGATCAAGTAGAATTCATCCCTGGAATGCAAGGCTGGTTCAATATACGGAAATCAATAAATGCTACTCACCACATCAATAGACTTAAGGACAAGAACCATATGATCATCTCGATAGATGTAGTAAAACATTCAACAAAGTTCAGCATCCCTTTATGTTCGAAACACTAGAAAAACTAGGGATAACAGGAACTTACCTCAACATTGTAAAAGCTATATATGCTAAACCTCAGGCTAGGATCATCCTAAATGGAGAAAACTGAAGGCATTCCCTCTGAAATCTGGAACAAGACAGGGATGCCCTCTATCACCACTTCTATTCAATTTAGTTCTTGAAATACTAGCCAGAGCAATTAGACAGACAAAAGAAATTAAAGGCATAAAAATAGGAAAAGAAGAACTTGAATTATCGCTATTTGTGCATGACATGGTAATATATTTAACAGACCCAAAAGGGTCTACAAAGAAACTGCTAGAGTTAATAAATGAAGGATATAAAACCAACACGCATAAATCAAAGGCATTTCTGTATATCAGCAACAAAACTTCTGAAATGGAAATGAGGAAAACCACTCCATTCAAAATATCCTCAAAGAAAATAAGATACTTGGAAATCAACCTAACAAAAGAGGTGAAAACCACAGAACCCTAAAGAGAGAGATAGAAAAAGATCTTAGAAGATGGAAAAATGTACCCTGTTCATGGATAGGCAGAACTAAATTCATCAAAATGGCGAAATTACCCAAAGTTCTCTACAGGTTTAAAGCAATGCCAATCAAAATCCCAACGGCATTTCTTGTAGAAATGATAAAGCAATCATGAAATTCATATGGAAAAACAAAAGACACAGAATAGCAAAAGGAATTCTAAGCAGGAAGTGTGAATCGGGAGGTATAGCGATACTAGAGTTCAAACTTTACTACAAAGCAAGAGTAACAAAAACAGTGTGGTACTGGTACCAAAACAGGCAGGTGGACCAATGGTATAGAATGGAGGACAGAGAAACCAATCCACAAAATTACAACTTTCTTATATTTGATAAAGTGGCTATAAACATGCAATGGATGAAGGATAGCATCTTCAACAAATGGTGCAGGGAAAATTAGAAATCCATGTGCAACAAAATGAAACTGAATCCCGTTCTCTCACCATGCACAAAAGTTAACTCAAAATAGATCAAGGAGCTAGATATCAAATCAGAGACACTGCATCTCATAGAAGAAAAAGTTGGCTATGATCTATATACTGTGGGGTCGGGCTACAAATTCTTTAATAAGACATCAATAGCCCAAGAGTTAATAACAAGAATAAACAAATGGGACTTACTTAAACTAAAAAGTTTTTTCTCAAGAAGAGAAACAATAAGAGAGGTAAATAGAGAGCCTACATCCTGGGAACAAATTTTTACCCCTCACACTTCAGATAGAGCCCTAATATCCAAAATATACAAAGAACTCAAAATATTAAACAATAAGATAACAAATAACCCAATCAACAAATGGGCCAAGGACCTAAACAGACACTTCACAGAGGAGGACATACAATCAATCAACAAGTACATGAAAAAATGCTCACCATCTCTAGCAGTCTGAGAAATGCAAATCAAAACCACCCTAAGATACCATCTGACTCCAGTAAGATCAGCAGCCATTATGAAGTTAAACAACAATAAGTGTTGGCGAGGATTTGGGGAAAAGGATACACTTGTACACTGCTGGTGGGACTGCAAATTGGTGAGGCCAATTTTGAAAGAAGTATGGATATTCCTGGAAAAGCTGGAAATGGATCCACCATTTGACCCAGCTATCACCCTTCTTGGAATGTTCTCTCAGGATCTTAAAATAGCGTACTATAGGGATACTGCCACATCAATGATCATAGCAGCACAATTCACAATAGCTAGACTGTGGAACCAACTTAGATGCCCTTCAATAGATTAATAGATAAAAAAAATGTTGCATCTATACACAATGGAGTATTACACAGCACAAAAAATGACAAAATCATAGAATTTGCAGGGAAATGGATGGCATTAGAGCATATTATGCTAAGCGAAGCTAACCAATCCTTAAAAAACAAATGCCAAATGTCTTCTCTGTTATAAAGAGAGCAAATAAGAACAGAACAGGGAGGAAGAGCATGAGGAAAAGATTAACATTAAACAAAGACGAATGGGGGGAGAGAAAGGGAGAGAGAAGGGAAAGCTTATGAAAATTGTAGGAAACTCTCAATGTTACACAAAATTGCATATAAGATGTTGTGAGGGGAAGTGAGGGGGAAACAATAGAGAGAATTGAACAATAGCAGATGAGGTAGAGAGGGAAGATGGGAGGGGAGGAGAGGGTGGATAGTAGGGGATAGGAAAGGTAGCAGAATACAACAGTCACTAATATGCCATTATGTAAAAATGTGAATGTGTAACCGATGTGATTCTACAATTCGTATTTGGGGAAAAAATGGGAGTTCATAACCCAATTGAGTCAAATGTATGAAAGATGATATATCTTGAGCTTTGTAATGTTTTGAACAACCAATAAAAATAAATAAATAAATAAAGGTTTAAAATTTAGTGGGAAGAAATCAGCTAAAAATGGGTTCAGATGTATTCATTTTGCTATACAGAAACTTTGTTTTGTGAATATCACAAATTTATTTTACCAGAAAATGCACATAAATTGAAATTAAAGGATAATTCACCTAACTTCATGAAAAATTCATAGCATTTTCTACACTTTTCATATTTCATTTTTTTCGTGAATATTTTGTCATGGACAAGGTCTAGTCTTAGGCTATTCTTCCAGAATACTACCTCATCTGACAAGTTCGTACAATGTGTTGGATTGTTCTTTTCATCTTTTATTTAATAGTTTCTAGCTGATAATGTGTATTTTTTCTTATCTTTATTTGGACATACAAACCTAACTATATCTTTGCATTTTATGTTTTACTGGGGAAGAGACTCATCAAAAGCTCTTTGTTATATGTATCAACAATCAAACATCTAGAGCATACAATTATTCTTAATTTTGCATGAAAATAAATTTGTACCATTTTTCTTATAAAGATGTAGTATTATTAATAATGTCCCTACTGTAATAAGTAACTACTTACAAGAAGAATTAAACAATTGACTTTATATCAGTTTTGAACATGAAAAGTACTAAAATAAGTATTTGGTAATTAATACACAATTGATAGAAATTGAAATCACAAGAAAGCCATTTAAAATGTCAGTGCATATGGTCCTTAAATAATAGGTTGTTCAAATAAAATTTCTCTAATTCATAAGAGTTAATATGCCACATTACAGCTTAATGTGATATAAAACTTTAAATTATCAGTATTGATAAATAAGAATGATACCTGTTTACTTAAATATGTTTATTTGATTTTCACTGTAAGATGTTAATTATGGAAGAATTGAGAATTAAGAAAGACTTGGTCTATATTATTTCTAACAGGAAAATCAAAGTACTTTTAAATATATATATATATATATATATATATATATATATATATATATATATATATATATATATAATATATGTAATGCATATGCATGAATATAGATACATATGTATAATAAATGTATTGTAATATATCTATCAGGTGATTATAATTTTTAAATTTTCTCAAGAAAAAGAATGACTATAAAAAACAGTCTTAAATTTAAATTTCATAGCATACTACTGTTTGTAATGACATGAGAGAAAAATAGATATGGAGGGGAAACCAAAAAGGAAGGGAGAGAAGGGGGAAAATGAGGAAGAAAGTGAGTAAAGAAGAGGGACATGAGTGTATGATGTTAAGATAGAAGTGGAGGGGCTGGGTTTGTGGCTCAGAGGTAACATGCTTATCTAGCATGTGTGAGGCACATGGTTCTATTCTCAGCACCACATACAAATAAACAAAATGAAGGTCAATCAACAACTGAAAAAATAAAAAAAGAAAAAAGAAGAAATATTACGAAAATTCCAAGCTTTGATGAATGTTAAATAAAAAAAATATGTTACATAGCCTTATGTAATTTCTAGACTATCCAAAATAGTCACTAAATGTTAGATTATTAGTGCTATAACTAAAAATCCATTGATCTTTCCTCTACATTCTGTGGCATGCTAGTGCTAAAATAAATTGTATTATTAATTCCCCCCCAAATCCTAATATTTCTACAGTAACTGACCCAGTTGAACATCAATGCAAGTAGACTCTATGAGACATGATGTGTATTTTGACGTTCATTTTTATTCAACACTGGTACATTACTATCTTCAGTTTATGCACATCATAGCATATATGTTTCATCAAAATTTCTCAAATTTATAGGCATTTGTTTCACTTTCAATCACTTCCTGCTTGAGAACACATGTATTCCTCCATGTTTCATAACTGCTCTTTTCATGAGACTTCTTCCCAAAAACATTATTTTCGATTTCCATTATCACATTTGAAGCAAAACGCACAAACCCGTCACAATAAACCATAACACTAATATTACCATTAGATGTATAACTGGTTGGAATGAATGGTTGTATATCAATATAAGATTTCTTACTTAGTTTCAGATATCAATTCAATCCATTATTTAAAGTGGAACCAGTTATATTATTTATTCACAGTACAGTCTATTCACGAATTATCTCTATATTCATAGACACAGGTACACCTCTTTGTACCCCCAATACTAATTTATACGTCCTCAATATATAGCTCCCAGAAATGGTGGAAGAAATACCCATGTCACCCGATCTCCATATACATTTTATCACAGAAATATTCTGGACACAAAAAGCAAAGGTCACACTTATGATTGTACAAAACCTAAATGGAAAGTGAACATGGATTACTAAAAACATCCATGTCCAGGTTGCCTAATGCTCTCAAATGAAAATCCTATTGGTGACTACATATTTGTTTCTTCCAAAGATTATATATTCAAACTCAAACATGTTGAAAATGTCTAATCCTGTCACTCACTTTATACTTTGCCTGATTTTGTAATGTCTCTATTGATATCTGCTTTCCTACATATTTTCCCCAGTTAATCATTGTGACTTCCTCATCACATGTGCTGATATTTACATTCACTCTCTTAGCGATACCCTAGTTCTAAAGAACTTTTGTTCCAAATCCTACACTCATTCTTCTTCCTAAACCTACCGACTATCTTCCTAATCCTACCGACTATCACTTTTTGACTGGATGTTCTCTTCTACATTCAATCATCGAAGGTGAAAGGTCCTATGCCATTGTATATCGATTTATCTGAAACATCTGTGCAGAATGTAATTCAACGCTAAGTATCCCAATCAAGAGACAAATGAAGTTCTGGGCTTCAAATCTTACTTAGATTTCTGTTTTCGTACATATATTTCACCTCTATATTCTTATAAATATCACAGGTTCCCAATACCATTATTCATCCAGCAGAATGGTTCCTAACCCATATCGAACATGTTAATAACACTAATCATACACTGTTCCCTCAATCTAACTTTACTGAGGAGCAGCGACAGTGTTGGTCTTACAATACAGGAATGTATGGGATCTTCCACCTGCTGAGAACATCAAAGGTACATGCAGAAATGATCTCTGGAGAAGATGTAGGCAGCTATGAAGGACCTGAGAGAGCAAAAGACATCTCCATGGCAAAGAACCTGGTAGGATGAAGGAATGTGTCTGAATCAGCCTCACTCTTCTTAATGTAGAGTAGACCAAACCAGGCCTGTGTGGAAAGCTCTTCCCAGGTGCGTATGGTTGATATACCATTCTAACATATGAAAGTGTCACAGGAAGTAGGGGCAGCCTCCATCTCATGGGACCCTTGGAAGCAACTGTTAGGACAAAGTGGTTGCCAAGGCAGTTACCTCATTCAGTTCCTGAAAGATGTGACCACACCTCACTTCCTTGATGATGAAAGTCTCTGAACTTGGGATCCAGGAAGCCAGGCACCCAGAGCCATTACCAATCCCAGTTCCAGTGGTCTCACTTGTTTGAATTTACCAAAGACAGAGTCAGTCTTTCTTCTTACCTGTTAAGGTCTGTAAACAAGTCAGATTGGCACCTGTTATTTTGCCAGAGAAATGTTAGAGTCTGTAAAAAAAGTCTGGATGGCGCCTGGCAAAATGCCAGAGGGAGTGGTTTGTGAAGTAACAAAAGCGAGCCATTAAGTGTGGAGATTCCTTATTGTTTGACTGCTGTATCTATTTCATGCTAATTAGATAGGCTGTGTAAAATGTATAAATACCGCTCTTATTCAACAATAATTGGCTTCCACTCCTGCTGCATCAGTCTACCCAAGTTGTTCGTCACCCACCCGGTTATTTTGCCCAGCCAGCCGGGCTGCGGCACTTACCTACAGATGTGAGGATGGCCAAATGCCAGGGAAGCTCTGAAGATAATTCTTTTCTGATAAAGCAGGTATTGGCTCACTGCTGACTCCTGACTACTTCACAGAGTTAGCAAAGGAAAGCAGATTTGAGACAGGACAAGCAATTTTGGGGAACATAGTATGGCCCACCAGTCAGAGGACACTCTGGATAGTCACAGACCAACTTGGAGGAAAGAGTTGCCTTTGTGGGTGTGGTTGTGGGTTTGTGTATTCCACTGTGTCTGTGGTTATAGACATTAGAAAAGAGAATGCATCAATGGAATTGTTCTGTCTAGTAGAAAGCTTCTCAGCATTCATCCTGCCAAATTTATGAATGGACTACAGCTTTCCTTATGAATGGGCAACACCTGCTATCTTCCTAAGTTAATGTTTTCTTCCTGAATTCTGGCCACTCTCAAGAATAGGCTCATGGTTTTGTGTAAAAGATATGTACCACCTCCAAACTCTATAACATGGCCTTGTACTGGATAGCTGAAGGGAATGGAGAGGAACTCAGAAAACTCAGATATCAGTGTGACCAGTAAAGTGTCAGTGGAGAAACACTGATTTGGGCCTTTTGTTTACCTATTGTTCCGTTGCCCTGAATGTCTGGAAGGTCTTTGCCTCAGTCCACTCCTTTGTGAAACCTGAAGAAAACAGTTGTCTAATGGAAAATAATGAGCATCACCTGTGGCTCTTTGCTTAATTGCCGTGGAAAGGGATGTGTCTGAATCAGCCTCTTGGCCCTGTGTGAGGCTGTGACTTAGATTCTCACCACCTGATGAATCTAAGGAAAGATCTCATGTGTGCATCCAAAACCAAAATGGAAAAAGAGCAGTCTTGTGGATGAAGTCTCTCGCCTTCCTCTGTAAGGTTCCTGACTTCCATCAAGTGAGAATAGGTATCTTTGGTTCAAAAAGTTTTTCAAAGCCCTGCAGAGGCAAGCCCATAGGTGCTTGAATTTTCTCATAACTCCAATTCACAAAAAGAATCTAAACCCCACAGACATAAGGCTCAAATTGGAGAAGCAGAGCAGTATTAATGGCAGGCCTAATTGATCACTCCTTGTTCACAGATAGGTTGTCAAGCCACCCTGACATTAGACAAATGAGGGTAGGGAGCATATTTTGGATACTGTCTTCAGCTGCACCCCTCATGGAAACTTCCAGCCAGAGGTTATGATGAGTGTCTATGTGGAAGTAGTTGAGAGCCATGTGGGAGTGTTTTGGTTTTAATTGTGGTCATTTGTTTGGCTGATGGAAGAGATGACTGGGTCCACCTTGGCTTGAACTCTGGTGTGAGTCTTCTTAGAGACTGAGTTCTGGAAATGACTGCAGAGATGTATTGCCATGAATTGTGTTGGGATTTTTGGAGGCCACACATGGTAGTGGCCTTTGGAAACTGAGATCTAGGCCCGGGGGGCTTCCCACAGAGCACTGGGAATCTGAGCCAGAATATCACATGATTTTATTCTGAAAGACTTGACAGCCATAGTTGAGAGTAAAAACACACATGGACCTCACATTGTAGACCTCAATGGGCCTGGCTTCATTTGATCTTTTGGCCACTCTTTGGGAAATCTTGCCTGTGAGAGTTCTCCAGATCTTTCATTGAAATGGGCTTTCTCACCTTTTAATGTTTCCAGAATGAATTAAATCCCACAGTGCCTCCAACCTCATCCTTGAAAAATGGCTAGATAAACATCATAAAAATTTGAAATTCCCATCACCAGGTGACACTGGATACACTTTGGATTTCCTGTTGCTCATCATGAGTGTACCAGACAGTGCCTTGATTGACTGGGTTTCATGAAAATGGTGTAGAACAATGATGCAAATAAGTTAAAGTCTGCTGAGTAGTGGGCCTAGAGCAGTGTTTTGCAGGTCTGTGATAAAACTTCTGTGGTGGGGTCATGTGGATCTGCCAAAAGGCTTGTAACTGACATGGTGCAGCCAGCAGACCCTTGTATGTAAAGGCATCTTGTTGAATGGAGAGGTTTCAGGGCAATGTTCAGAATCAGGTTGCTATGGTCAAGGGGGCAAGCTATGTGGGATAGAAGCCTGGTTGGTGCATTCTCCTGCAGACCCTGACACACAACACGTGACAGATCTCCCTCCAGCACTGTGACCCAGTTGAATTCCTTGTATTTCCTGAAGCCAATACCAAACTCCCAGTGCAGCAGCAAGGACACCATGAAAAGTGGAGGATGACCAAATGGCTTCACAGTCCACACGGGGCCACACTTAGCCTTCAGTGGCAAGAGTTTACTTACAAAGAGAGAATTTAGCCTTGCTGCCTCACGTTCTTTGGAAAATAAGAAACCATGTTCTGCAGGTCACATAGATGGAGACCCAGCTTTGGTGGTCTCACTAGAAAGGAAGCCATAGGTCCTGACTACAACATATACTTCAAGTGGCCAACCTCAGAGGCAGGTTCTCCAGAAGTCTTTAGGCTGGCAGATCTCCATATTTGTGCAGTATTTACCCTGTCTCTTACTTTTGGAAACTCCTCTACCACCTCCAATATTGTGAACTCGTAACCATGTTCCATTCCTGATATGTATTCACAGATTTTCTAAATCTTCTTCTTTTATTTTGTCTTACTTGGGGCAAAGATAGTGTCAAGGTATTGTTGTGAATGAGAGTAGGAAGATTTTGTGTAGCACATATTTGCATACACATTTGATTCATTTTCCTATTTTACATTCAAAATACTGAATCCCTGACACTAACCCATACCCTACTAGACTCTGACTACTAACCCTAATATGGTGGAGAGAAATAATGCAAACAGAAGTGAAATACAAACAGTTCAGAGGAGGCATGGTGTATAGTTGGATTTGCCTTTTGCATGATAAAGTGTAGGTGTTATAAATCTAGTCAATTTTTAATTAAAATAGTTCACCATGGGTTTTGTAGTTAACAAATACGTGAATTCCTGTCTCCCTTTCTCTGTAGCCTATTCAGCACATGTATTTTTATATGCCCTTTCTCTGTAGCCTATTCAGCACATGTATTTTTATATGCACATATAGAATCCTACCTGGTATCACACGTACATTTTTGTGACTTGGCTGACTTGGAGATACAAATTGTGAGAAAAGATCACTCCTCCTAAAAGCAGTTGGAACTGAAAATTCAACCTATGTGTGAGCTTCCTAGGAGAACAACATTGTACATAAATCCATGCTCAGTAAAATAAATTATTTTGCATCTGTGGATGTTATATATTTCATGATGAATATTGATTGGCTTATATATTGGTACTTTTTAATATCTCTGTGTGGGTTTTGGGTGTGTGTTTATATATATATATATATATATATATATATATATATATATATATATATATATATATACACACACTCTCAAGATTTTTCAAAATATGAAATATATGTGTCTTATATACACTACCGAAATTCATTCATGTTCATGTATGTGGATTTATAATAAAAATTTCACAAGATTATTCTCAGAAGTATTCATTTACCTGAACTACATATTTGTTTTCTAGTACTTAAAACTAACTTCAGTGAATGTGCATACAAATACTAATATTTCTACAGTAATTGACCCAGTTTAACATCAATGCAATTAGATTCCCATGGGACATGGTGTGTATTTTGATGTTCATTTTTATTCAACATTGGTTCGTTAATATTTCTTCAGTTCATGCACATCATAGGATATATATTTCATCCACAAATTCACAAATTTATAGGCATTTGTTTCTCTTTCAATCACTTACTGCTTCAGAACACATGTATTCCTCCAGGTTTCTTGACTGGTCTTTTAATGAGACTTCTTTCCAAACACATTATTTTCGATTTCTATAATCACTTTTGAAGCAAATCTCACACAATCTTTATAATAAAACATAACGCAATTATACAATTAGATGTGTAACTGGTTGGAATGAATGATTGTATATCAATATAAGTTTTTGTGTATATTTTCACATATCAATTCAATCCATTATTTAAAGTGGAAACAGTTATATTATTTATTCACAGTATTGTCAATTCATGCATTAATTCTATATTCATAGACACAGAGTACAAATCTTTGTACCGCCAATAATAATTTATACATCTTCAAAATATTGCTCTCAGAAATGGTATAAGAAATACTTATGTTACCCAATCTACATATACATTTTATCACAGTAATATTCTGGACCCAAAATGCAAAGGTCAAACATATGATTGTACCAAAGCCTAAATTGAAAGTGAGCATGGATTACTAAAAACATCCATGTACATGTTGCCTAATGTTCTCAAATGTCAATCCTATTTGTGACAACATATTTTTTTCTTCCTTAGATTATATATTCAAACTCAACCCTGTTGAAAATATCTAATCCTATCACTCACTTTATACTTTTCCTGATTTCTTAATGTCTCTATTGATATCTGCTTACCGACATATTTTCCCCAGTTCATCATTGTGACTGACTCTTCACATGTGCTCACATTTAAATTCACTCTCTATCCGAAACCCTATTGCTGGAGAACTTTTGTCCAAAACCTATACTCACTCTTCTTTCTGAAACTGAATATCTTTCTAATAATTTCAACTATCCCTTTTTGACTAGAAGTTCTCTTCAACATTCCATCATCCAACGTACAAGGTCCTATGCCATTGTACTGAATTTATCTGAGACATCTCTGCAGAAAATAATTCAAATCTAAGTATCCCAATCAAGGGCCCAATGCCCTTCTGGGCTTCAAATCTTACCTACATTTCTGTTTTCATACTAATATTTCACCTATATTTTCTTGTAAATATTGCAGCTTCCCAATCATTCCTGCAGAATGATTCCTAATTCATATCGAACATGTTATTAATCCTAACCATACACTGTTCCCTCAATCTAACTTTACAGAAGATTAGAGACAGAGTTGGTCTTTCAATATAGGAATGTAGCAGATCTTCCACATGCTAAGATCCTCAAAGGTCCATACAGAAATGATCCCTGGAGAAGATGTATGCAGCTATGAAGGACCTGAGAGAGAAAAAGTCATCTACATGTAATGGCTCACCGCTGGCTCCTAATAACCTCACAGAGTTGGCCAAGGAGACCAGACCTGAGACAGGACAGGCCATTTCTGGGAACATAGTATGGCCCACCAGTAAGAGGACACTCCGGATAGTCACAGACCTACTTGGGGGAAGGAGGTGCCTTTGTGGGTTGGGTGTGAGTTTCTGGTCTTGTCTCATTTTCTGAGAATAGGTAGGAAAGGCAGTATGTTCATTTTGGAGTGGATGGTTTCTAGAAAGTCGTTTGACAAGGAGTGTGTTTCTATGTCTGGGTATCCCACTGTGTTCGTGGATGAAGACATTAGAAAGAGCATGCATCAATGGATGTGTTCTGTCTAGTAGAAAGCTTCCCAGCATTCATCCTTCCCAATTTATAGATGGACTTGGCTTGCCTTCTGGATGGGCAACACCTACTGTCTTCCTAAGTTCCTGTTTTCTGCCTGAATTCTGGCCACTAACCATAATAGGCTCATGGTTATGTGTCCAAGATATGTACCACCTCCAAGCTCTGGGACATGGCCATGTACAGGATAGCTGAAGGGAATTGGAGCATCTCAGAAAACTCAGATATCAATGTGACCAGTAAAGTCTCTGTGGAGAAACCCTGCTTTGGGCCTTTTGCATACCTATTCTTCTGTTGCACTGAATAACAGGAAGGTCTTTGATTAGGCCACGCCTTTGTGAAGCCTGAAGAAAACAGTTTTCAAATGGAAATGAATGGGCATCACCTGGGGCTCTTTGCTTAATTGTTTGGAAAGGGATGTGTCTGAATTGGCCACTTGGCCCTGTGTGAGGCTGTGGCTTAGATACTCAGCACCTAATGGACCTAAAGAAAGATCCCATGTGTGCACCCAAATCCAAAATGTCCAAAAAGCATTTATTGTGGACTACGTCTCTCGCCTTCCTCTGTAAGGTTCCTGATCTCCATCAAGTGAGAATAGGGATCCTTTGCATCAAATGAGTACTTCAAAGCCTTACAGAGTCTAGCCCACTGGTGCTTGTGATTACTCATGACTCCAGTTCACATAAAGAATTTAAATCCCACAGTCAGTAAGCCTCAAATTGTAATTGTGGAGCAGTATTAAAGGCAGGGCTCTATGATCATTCCGTGTTCAAAGGAAGGGTGTCCAGGCAACCCTGACTTGTGACAAATGAGGTGCGAGGGTGCTTATTTTGAACACTGTGTTGGTCTGTGCCCCTCATGAAAACCTCAAGCCAGAGGTTATTATTAGTGTCTATATGGAAGAAGATGAGTGCCATGTGGGAGTCTTTTGTTTTTAATTGTGGTCATTTGTGTGGCGGTTGGAAGAGATGTCTGGTTCCACCTGGGCTTGAACTCTGGTGTGATTCCCCTTAGAGACTGAGTTGTGGAACTGTCCTCAGAGAAGTATTGCCATGAATTGTGTTGAGATTTTAGGAGGCCACACACGAGATTCGCCCTTGGAAACTGAGATCTAGGCCCAGGGTGGCTTTCCACAGAGCATAAGTAATCTCAGCCAGGATATCACACGATTTTATTGTTAAAGACTTGGCAGCCATAGTTGAGAGTCATAACACACATGGAGCTCACATTGTAGACCTCAATGAGCCTGGCTTCATGTGACCTTTTGGCCACACTTTGGGAAGCTTTGCCTGTGATAGTTCTCCATTTCTTTCGTTCAAATGAGTTTCCTCGCCATTTAATGGTTCCTGAATGATTGGAAACCCACAGTGCCTCCAACTTCATCCTTAAAAAATAGCTAGATAAATACCACCAAATTTTTGAAATTCCCTTGACCAAGTGGCACTGGAGAAACTTTGGATTCCTGTTGCTGATTATGAGTATACCAGACAGTGCCTTGATTGACTTGGTTTCATGAAAATGCTGTAGAACAGAGATGCCAGTAATTTGGAGCCTGCTGAGTAGTTGGCCTAGAGGAGTGGTGGGGAGGTGTCTGAAATAACATCTGTGGTGAGGCCATGTTTATCTGCCATTGGCTTCCAAATGGCTTGTGACTGACATTTTGCATCCAGCAGACCCTTGTATGTAAAAGCATCTTGTTATATGGAGAGGTTTCAGGACAATATTCAGAATCAGGTTGCTATGGTCAATGGGGCAAGCTCTGTGGGAAAGAAGCTTGCTTGGTGCATTGTCCTGCAGACCCTGACCCACCACATGTGACAGAATTTTCTCCAGCACTTTGTCCCAGTGGAACTCCTTGTATTTCAAGAAACAGATACCAAACTCCCAGTGCAGCAGCAAGAAACACCACAAAAAGTGGAGGATGAAAAAATGGCTTTACAGTAAAGACGAGGAGACACCTCGCGCGCAGTGGCTACAGTTTACCTACAAAGAAAAAATTCAGCACTGCTGCCTCATGTTCATTGGGAAATAAGAAACAATGTCCTCCAGGTCACATAGATGCAGACCCAGTTATGATATTCTAACTAGAACGGAAGCTAAACCTCCTGACAGCAACATATATTTCAAGTGCCCAAACTCAGAGGCAGTTTCTCAAAAGTCTTTAGGCCAGCAGAGCTCCATGTTTGTGGAGTGTTTACCCTGTCCCTTACTTTTGGAAACTCCTATACCACCTCCAAGTATATGAACTCCTGAGCATATTCCATTCCAGATATGTATTCACAGATTTTTGTAAATCATGTCCTCTAATTGTGTCTTACTTTAAGCGAAGATGATGTCAAGGCATTGTTCTGGATGAGAGTGGGAACATTTTTTTGTATCACATATTTGCATAAATATTGAATTTATTTTCCTATTTTCAATTCGAAATACTGAATCCCTGACACTAACCCAAAACCTACTAGACTCTGACTACTAATCCTAATATGATGGAGTAAAATAACCCACACAGAATAGAAATACAACCAGTTCAGAGGAGGCATGGTGTATAGTTGTACTTTCCTTTTGCATGATAAAGGGTTGGTGTTATAAATCTTGTCAATTTGTAGTTAAAATAGTTCTCTATGTGTTTTTAAAGTTAACAAATATGTGAATTCCTGTCTCCCTTTCTCTGTAGTTGATTCAGCACATGCATTTTTATATGCACATATAGAATACTACATGGTATCACACGTACATATTTGTGAGGTAACTGACTTTGCAAATACAAATTGTTAGAAGAAAACACTTCTTCTAAATGCTGTTGGAACTGAAAATTCAACCTATGGGTGAGCTTCCTAGTTGAACAACATAAATCCATATTTAGTAAAATCAATATTTTTGGATCTGTGGATGATATATATTTCATGGTGAATTTCGATTGCCATACATAATGCTACTTTGTAATGTCTGTATTTAGGTGTGTGTGTGTGTGTGTGTGTGTGTGTGTGTGTATTCACTCTGCTGATTATTCAAAATATAAAATATATGTGTCTTATTATACACTAACTAAATTCATTCATATTCATGTATTTGGATTTATAATCAACGTTTGAGAAGATTATTCTCAGGAATATTTTTCCACCTGAAATACATGTTTGTTTCCTAGTACTGAAAACTAACTTCAGGGGATCATATTATGGCAGCGATGGGAGTTCATTACCCACCTGTACCGCGTCACTTTGCAGGAGAAGGACGAGTTAGAACGGCTAAAATCTATCTTATTAGAAATTTAAAGGAAAATTGGTGTGCTCCAAAACCTACAGGAAGGATTTCCATTGCACAAGGACCAGCTACGGGGACTCAAACACCAGCAATTTGTCCTCACGGATGGTCACGCTGCTTATTTAGCAAATCGCCCCACGGCTAGTGTCTGCAATGCGCGCTGGGAAACGACGAGAGAGCAACACAAAGATACAGTCTGTGGATTATGCGGGCTCCTGCCATCTGCGCAATCACTGTGCTCAGTGCTGAATTCTGGGTTTGAAATGGGGGAAGGAAGTGGTCCAATTCGGTTTTCCACACCGGTGAGACCACAGAGGAAGATAGCGGTCACCATCTTGGAGAGCTGATGTCACCATCCCTGTTTTCGACTGATCACAGCTCATTCAGATACAGAATAGGTAATTTCAGGCTGCCATTCGCCTTCATCTTGCAGACAAATTACTCAGGGTCAGTGCTAAAGAACCCATGAAAATTGCTTCTTGGATCGTTCTCCTATCAGAACATACACCGAGCCCAGAGCGGCTGAATTCCGGGTCCCGGAACTGCTCTGGCCCAGGGCTAAAGAACCTGCGGAAACTGTTTCTTGGTCTGGGTCCTGCTGAATACTGTAGAGGTAAATGCCAACTGAGCCTTCATAGACAGTGGCAACAGGATTGAGACGGGGCTTGTGAGGGCCGGTCAGGACTCACCCGTTGCTTTGGTCACCCGACAAAGGGAATGAAATGCTGCCATTTACATGGGATACCAACATGGCAGACATCTGATGTGATCACAAAGCAGTGGAGGAGATAACTTCATCGATACCAGCTGCGAGAGAAATAGTTGGTCTCCTGGTAAAGAAAGTGAGTCACAAACATCTGAGTCTCTCTCATTTTGTCATCAAGCCAGAGGTGCAGAGCAGAGCTGCCACCTGTGCCTGGAACAGGCCCAGCGACCCACCGGCGTGGTAGTCACGTCACCCCAATTGGAGTAGGGGCAGAGCAGAGCCGACACCCATGCCTGCAAGGTAGGCAGACGTACGACCGACCGGCAGAACAGGCCTAGCGGCCGGTCAGCATGGTAGACAGATCACCCCAATTGGAGGAGCAGCACAGCCGCCAACCGCACCTGCAATGGAGACTTTTCCACAATACAAGAGCAATATAAATATACAGGGGGAAAATTACAAAAACACAACAGTTTCACCAAGCAGAAAGAAACGCAAGCTGTATGAAAAGACAAGGAAAGAAAGGACCACAAGCAATGCAGGTCAACTCAACTTTAGAAGAGGTAATAGATGCAGCATATGGAATGTCAGATAAAGAATTCAGGATATACATGCTTCAGGTGATCTGGAATCTCAAGGAAGACATTAGACAGCAAAAATCAGTCAATGAAAGATCACTTTGACAATGAATTACATAAAAAAATCCAAGTAGCAAAGATCAACTATACAGGGAGATAGAGGTTATAAAAAACAAACGAACTGAAATCTTAGAAACGCAGGAAGTAATGAACCATCTTAAAAACTCAATTGAGAATACTACCATCAGAGCAGAATACTTAGAAGATAGAACATCAGACAATGAAGACAAAGTATTTCAACTCAAAAAGAACATATACAGCTCAGCAAGACTGTTAAGAAACCATGAGCAAAACTGCAAGAAATATGGGATAACATAAAGAGAATAAACATAAGAGTCATTGGGATACAGGAAAGTATAGAGGTCCAAACCAAAGGAGTGAGCAATCTATTCAATGAAATAATAGGAGAAAAATTCCTAGACTTGAAGAATGAGACAAAATCCCAAATCCTAAAAGTCTACAGGACGCCAAACGTGCAAAATCATAAGATATCCACACCTAGACACATTGTAATGAAGATACCCTACATACAGAATAAGGAGAGAATTTTAAAAGCTACAAGAGAAAGGAAGCAGATTATAGTTAGTGGTAAACCAACCAGGATAACAGCTGATCTTTCAACACAGACTCTGAAAGCTAGAAGATCCTTTAATAACATATTTCAAACACTGAAAGAAAATGGGTTCCAGCCAATTATCATGTATCCAGTGAAATTAAGCTTCAGATGGAAGATGAAATTAAAACCTTCCACGATAAACAAAAGTGAAAAGAATTTGCAGCTAGAAAACCATCTCTTCAAAACATCCTCGGCAAAACATTACAGGAAGTGGAAATGGAAAATACCAATGAAAACCAACAGTGGGAGGTAGGACATTGAAGGGGGGAAAATAATCAAAGAGGAAAACAAACTATGTTTAGTAACATAAATAAACAAATATGGCTGGAAGAACAACCCATATCTCAATAATAACCAAAAATCTTAATGGCTTAAACTCACCAATTAAGAGACACAGGCTAGTAGAATGGATCACAAAACAAGAACCAACAAAATGCTGCCTACAGGAGACGCATTTTATAGGAAAAGACACACATAGACTGAGGGTGATACTTGGAAAAATCGTATCACTCTTATGAACTTCGGAAACAAGCAGGAGTGTCCATACTCATATCAAATAAAATAGATTTCAAGCCAAAGTTAATCAAAAGGGATAAAGAAGGACACTACATACTACTCAAGGGAACCATACGCCAACAAGACATAACAATCATAAATATATATGCCACAAACAATGGTGCAGCTTTGTTCATCAAACAAACTCTTCTCAATTTCAAGAGTCTAATAGACCACAATACAGTAATCATGGGAGACATGAACACACCTCTCTCACCACTGGACAGATCTTCCAAACAAAAGTTGAATAAGGAAACTATAGAACTCAATAACACAATTAATAACCTAGACTTAATTGACATATATACAATATACAACCCATCATCAAGAAGTTACACTTTTTTCTCAGCAGAACATGGATCCTTCTCAAAAATACATCATATATTATGTCACAGGGCAATTCTTAGACAATAAAAAGGAGTAGAGATAATACCATGCATTTTATCTGATCATAATGGAATGAAATTAAAAATCAACGATAAAAAAAGGAAGGAAAAATCATTCATCACTTGGAGAATGAACAATAGGTTTCTGAATGATCAATGGGTTATAGAAGACATCAAGGAAGAAATTAAAAAATTCTTAGAGATAAATGAAAACACAGACACAATATATCGGAATCTATGGGACACATTGAAAGCAGTTCCAAGAGGAAAATTCATTGCTTGAGTTCATTCCTTAGAAAAAGAAAAAACCAACAAATAAATGATCTCATACTTCATCTCAAAATCTTTGACAAACAAGAGCAAACAACAGCAAAAGAAGTAGAAGGCAACAAATAATTAAAATCAGAGAAGAAATTAATGAAATCGAAACAAAAGAAACAATTAAAATAATTGACAAAACAATACATTGGTTTTTTGAAAAAATAAATATAATCGACAGACCCTTAGCCATGCTAACAAAGAGAAGAAGAAAGAGAACTCAAATTACTAGCATATGAAATGAAAAAGGAAATATAACAAGAGACACTTCAGAAATACAGAAGAAAATCAGAAATTATTTTGAATTAATATACTCCAATAAAATAGAATATAGTGAAGGCATTGATAAATTTCTTAAGTCATATGATGTGCCCAGATTGAGTCAGGAGGATATAGACAACTTAAACATTCCAATATCAATTGAGGAAATAGAAGAAACCATCAAAATACTACCAACTAAGAAAAACCCAGGACCATATGGGTATAGAGCAGAATTATACAAAACCTTTAAAGAAGAACAAAAACCAATACTTTTCAAGGTATTTCAGGAAAAATGCAAAAATCCTCAAAAAAATTCTGGCGAATCAGACACAAAAACATATATATAAAAAAAATGTGCACCATAATCAAGTAGGATTCATTCCTGGGATGCAAGGCTGGTACAATATACGGAAATCAATAAATGTTATTCATCACATCAATAGACTTAAAAATAAGAACCATATGATCATCTCGAGAGATGCAGAAAAAGCATTTGACAAGGTACAGCATCACTTTACGTTCAAAACTCTAGAAAAACTAGGGATAACAGAATCATACCTCAATATTGTAAAAGCAATCTTTGCTAAGCCTCAGGCTAGCATCATTCTGAATGGAGAACAATTGAAGGCATTCCCCCTAAAATCTGGAGCAAGACAATGATGCCCTCTCTCACCCCTTCTGTTCAACATAGTTATCGAAACACTGGCCAGAGCAATTAGAAAGGCTAAAGAAATTAAAGGCATTAAAATAGGAAAAGAAGAACTCCAATTATCGCTATTTGCAAAAGACATGATTCTATACCTAGGAGACCCAAAAGGGTCTACAAAGAAACTATTAGAGGTAATAAATGAATTCAGCAAAGTTGCAGGATATTACATCACCACGCATAAATCAAAGGCATTTTTGTATATCAGCGACAAATCCTCTGAAATGGAAATGAGGACAATCAGTCCATTCACAATATCATCAAAAAAATAAATAAAATACTTGGGAATCAAACTAACAAAAGAGGTGAAAGACATATACAATGAAAACTACAGAACCCTAAAGAGAGAAATAGAAGAAAATCTTAGAAAATGGAAAAATATACCCTGTTCATGGATAAGCATAACTAACATCATCAAAATGACGATATTACCAAAAGTTCTCTATAGGTTTAATGCAATGCCAATCAAAATCTCAAGGTCATTTCTTGTAGAAATAGATAAAACAATTATGAAATTCATATGGAAAAATAAAAGACCCAGAATAGCAAAAACAGCTCTAAGCAGGAAGTGTGAATTAGGCAGTATACCGATACCAGACCTCAAACTATACTACAGATCAATAGTAACAAAAATAGCATGGTACTGGTGACAAAACAGGCGGGTGGACCAGTGATACAGAATAGAGGACACAGAAACCAATCCACAAAACTACAGCTATCTTATATTTGATAAAGGGACTAAAAGCATGCAATGGAGGAAGGATAGCATCTTCAACAAATAGTGCTGGGAAAACTGGAATTCCAAATGTAACAAAATGAATCTGAATCCCCTCCTCTCACCATGCACAAGAGTTAACTCAAAATAGATCTAGGAGGTTGATATCAAATCAGAGACACTGCATCTGGTGGAAGAAAACTTTTGCCACCATCTACATACTGTGGTGTCGGGCTCCAAATTTCTCAATAGGACACCCATAGCACCAGAGTTAATCCCTAGAATCAACAAATGGGACTTACTCAAACTAAATACATTTTTCTCAGCAAAAGAAACAATAAGAGAGGTAAATAGGGAGCCTACATCCTTGGAACAAATCTTTACTCCTCACACTTCAGATAGAGCCCTAATATCCAGAGTATACAAAGAACTCAAAAAAATTAAACAATAAGAAAATGAATAACCCAATCAACAAATGGGCCAATGACCTGAACAGACACTTCTCAGAGGAGGACATACAATCAATCAATAAGTACATGAAAAAATGCTCACCATCTCTAGCAGTCAGAGAAAAGCAAAACAAACCCACCCTAAGATACCATCTCACTGCAGTAAGATCGGCAGCCATTATGAAGTCAAACGCCATCATGTGCTGTCGAGGATGTGGGGAAAAGGGCCCACCTGTACATTGCTGGTGGGACTGCAAATTGGTGCAGCCAATTTGGAAAGCAGTATGGAGATTTCTTGGAAAGCTGGGAATGGAACCACCATTTGACCTATTCCCCTTCTCGGTCTATTCCCTAAAGAACTAAAAAGAGCATGCTACAGAGATACTGATAAATCGATGTTCATAGCAGCACAATTCACAATTGCAAGACTGTGGAACCAACCTAGATTCCCTTCATTAGATGAATGGATTAAAAATGTGGCATTTATATAGAATGGCTTGTGACTCACAAGGTGCAGCCAGCAGACCCTTATATGTAAAGGCAAATTGTTATATGGTTTGGTTTCAGGTAAATGTTCAGAATCAGGTTGCTATGGACACGGGGGCAAACAATGAGAGATAGAATATTGGATGGTGCATTCTCCTGCAGAACCTGACCATACACACGTGACAGAACTCCCTCCAGCACTGTGTCCCAGTTGAACTCCTTGTATTTCGTGATGCAAATACCAAACTCCCAGTGCAGCAGCAAGAAACACCACGAAAAGTGGAGGATGACCAAATGGCTTCACAGTTCACACGGGGAGACACTTAGGTTCCAGTGTCCACAGTTTACTTAGGAAGAGAGAATTCAGCACTACGGTCTCATGTTCATTGGAAAATAAGAAACCATGTCCTCCAGGTCACATAGATGCAGACCCATCTTTGATGGTATCACTACAAAGGAAGCTAAAGCTCCATACAACAAAATATATTTCAAGTGCCCAACCTCAGAGGGACTTTCTCAAGAAGTCTTTAGGCCAGCAGAGCTCCATGTGTGTGGACTGTTTAAACTTTCCCTTACTTTTGGAAACTCCTTTACCACCTCCAATTTTTTGAACTACTGAGTATATTTTATTCCACATATGAATTCACAGATTTTCTAACTCTTCTCCTCTAATTGTGTTTTACTAGGGTCGAAGGTAATGACAAGGCATTGTTCTTGATGAGAGTTGGAAGATTTTTGTGTAGCATATGTTTGCGTACACATTGGATTCATTTTCCTATTTTCCATCCAAAATACTGAATCTCTGACACTATCCCATACCCTACTAGACTTTGACGATTAATCCTAATATGGTGAAGAAAAATAACCCAAAGAGAATAGAAATACAAGCAGTTCAGAGGAGGCATGGGGTATACTAGGTCTTGCCTTTTGCATGATAAAGGGTAGGTATTATAAAAATTGTCAATTTTTAATTGAAATAGTTCTACATGTGTTTTTAAAGGTAACGAATATGTGACTTCCTGTTTCCTTTTCTCTGTAGCCTATTCAGCACATGTGTTTTTATACGCACATATAGAATCCTACCTGGTATCACACATAATTTCTTTTGAGGCTACTGACTTGGAAGATAAAAATTGTGGGTAGAGATCATTCCTCCTAAACGCTGTTGAAACTGAAAATTCAACCTATGTCAGCTTCCTAGTAGAACAACATTATACATGAATCCATGTTAAGCAAAATGAATATTTTTCGATATGTGGATTATATATATTTCATGATGAAATGCGATTGGCATATATATTGCTACTTTTAATGTCTGTGCATGTGTCTGTGTGTGTGTGTGTGTGTGTGTGACTCTCCAAGTTTTCTAAAATATGAAATATATGTGTATTATATAAACTCCCTAAATTCATTCATGTTCATGTATGTGGATTTATAATCAACTTTTCAGAAGATTATTCTCAGAAATATTCATCCACCTTGAATACATATTTGTTTCCCATTACTGAAATCTGACTTCAGTTAATGGTTCATACAAATCCTAACATTTCTACATTAACTGACCCAGTTTAACATCAATGCAATAGATTCCTATGGGACATGATGTCTATTTTGAACTTCATTTCTATTCAACACTGCTACATTACTATTTCTTCACGTTTAGCCCATCATAGCATATATATTTCATCCACAAGTTCACAAATTTAGAGGCATTTGGTTCACTTTAAATCCCTTCCTGCTTTAGAACACATGTATTCCTCCAGGTTTCTTGACTGGATTTTTTGAGACTTCTTTCCAAACACATTATTTTCGATTTCCATAATCCTTTTGAAGAAAATCAGACACACCCTTCATGATAAACCATAACCTAATATTACCATTAGATGTATAACTGGTTGGAATGAATGATTTTATATCAATATTAGATTTCCTGTATATTTTCAGATATCAATTAAATGAATTATTTAAATGCTGGGAGCCATCAGCCAAGTAGGTATGACAATCTCCTTGCCAGCTTACTTCCATGCTGTCTGTGGAAGGACTTCTGAAAGGTGACCTTGCTCAAGGACCAGGGCAGGATCCGTGTTTAGGGTGTTCCCCCTTTAGAATAGGGCAGTTTAGCATAATAGGAGAGTAGGGTGTTTCCCCTTTAGAATAGGGCGGTTTAGTAATAGGAGATTAGGGTGTTCCTCTTTTGGAATAGGGCGTATCCTGCTGCTGAGTTCCTCTTGAGTGCTTAGGTCAGACAGTATTTTTTGAGAGACAGAAGCCCATGCGGTGTGGATTTAGGCAGGAGAGGATTTGGGCGGATTGGATTTGGGCAGAGAACCTGGATTCCCCCAGAACGTGTTTGTAGACGGCCGGTGTGAGTTCGGGAATAAAGAATTGCTGTTTGAATCTACAAGCTGTGTGGAGACTCGTGATTTGTGCCCAGCCAGAGACTGCGGCATCTGGTGGCCCGTACGGGGATACTCCCATTTTTGTCATTACTCCCATTTTTGTCATTAAAAATACTCCCATTTTTGTCATTAAAAAGAAATCTGGTAAATGGAGATTATTGCAAGATTTAAGAGCCATTAATAATGAAATGGTTATTATGGGACCTGCTCAATCAGGGATTCCTCAATTGTCTGCTTTGCCAAAAACCTGGCATGTTTTAGCCATAGATATTAAAGATTGTTTTTTTTCAATTCCAATTCATCCCGAGGATAGTCCACGTTTTGCATTTACTATCCCTGCATTAAATCATGAAGGTCCTGATCAGAGATATGAATGGAAAGTACTCCCTCAAGGGATGGCTAACAGTCCAACTATGTGTCAAATATATGTTAATAAAGCAATCCAGCCACTTAGAAATCAAAATCCTGAACTACAAATATTTCACTATATGGATGATGTATTATTGGCACATAAAGATAAAAACATATTGCTGGAATGTTATGCCACACTTACAAACTTATTAAAAAATTATAATCTAGAGATAGCAATAGATAAAGTACAATTAAATTTTCCAATTAATTATTTAGGAGTTCTATTATCCTCAACCATGGTCCGTCCACCAAAAATTCAAATACGAGTAGATCAACTCAAGTCACTTAACGACTTTCAAAAGTTATTGGGAGACATAAATTGGATAAGGCCTTATCTAGGCATACCAACAGGAGAGTTGGGACCTTTATTTGATATTCTAAAAGGTCCATCAGATCCAAACTCACCTCGCATGTTAACTCCTGAAGCAAGAAAGGCATTGAAAATTATTGAAACATATATGGAAAATATACATTTGGATAGAATTGATATAAGTTTGCCTTTATTATTTATTGTACTACCAACAAAAAATATTCCTACAGGAGTATTTTGGCAAGAAGGTCCATTATTGTGGATACATTTATCTTATTCTCCTAACACTATTCTTACTAGGTATCCTGAGGCTGTAGGACAATTAATACTCAAAGGAATAAAAGCAGCGAAGGGAGTGTTTGGAATTTCTCCCAATAAAATTATTACTCCATATACTATGGATCAAATTGATGAGTTAGCTAATGAGTTAAATACTTGGGCAATAATCATGTGTAAATCTAATGTTTCATTTGATAATCACTTACCATCTAATCCTTTGTTGTCTTTTTGGTCTAAGCATCCTGTAGTTTTTCCAAAAATGACAAGAAAAACCCCTATCATGAATGCTCCAAATATATTCAATGATGGGTCAAATAATGGTACAGCAGCAGTAGTTACCCATGATCAAACTTTTACATTTTTAGTACCCAAACAATCAGCTCAAAAGGTAGAGCTTAATGCAGTATTACAAGCCTTTTTAATGTTTAAAGATTCTGTATTTAATTTATTTTCTGATAGTCAGTATGTAGTTAATGCTATAGTATCTCTTGAAGATGCTGGTAGGATTTCCCCTTCTTCTACTGTTTTCTCTTTGTTTTCCACTATACAAAGTCTAATCTGGGACAGAAAAGATCCATTCTTTATAGGACATATTAGAGCACATACAGGATTGCCTGGAGCCCTTAGTTTGGGCAATGATTTAGCAGATAAAACTACACATGACATACATATTTTCTCTACACTAGAAGAAGCTACGAATTTTCATAAAAAATTCCATGTTAATGCTAATACTTTACAAAAGCGTTTTAAAATAACTAAGGAACAAGCCAGACATATAATAAAACAATGTCAAAATTGTGTGACCTTTTTACCAGAAGTTTATCTTGGAGTCAATCCTAGAGGACTGATACCTAACCATATTTGGCAGATGGACGTCACACACTTGCCAGAATTTGGAAAATTAAAATATTTACATGTTACAGTTGATACTTCTTCCGGATTTTTGATGGGCTCCCTTCATGCCGGAGAAAAAACTAAAGATGTTATAGCTCATTGCTTACAAAATTTTGCCACTGTGGGTGTTCCTAAACAGTTAAAAACCGATAACGGTCCTGGCTATACCTCTACCTCTTTTAAACAATTTTGCTCATCATTTGGTATTACTCATATAACAGGAATTCCATACAATCCACAGGGACAAGGCATAGTTGAAAGAGCTCATCAAACTATTAAAACGTACTTACTAAAACAAAAAGAGGGAATTGGAAAGGGGTATATATCCCCCAAAGATAAACTTAAAATAACGCTTTTTACTCTAAACTTTTTAAATTTGGATTCATCAGGACTTAGTGCTGCGGAAGGACATATGTATCCAAAAAATGTACATAAGACTAAAGTACTTTGGAAAGATATTCTAACAGGACAATGGAAAGGTCCAGACCCAGTGATTGTCTGGAGTCGGGGCTCTGTTTGTGTGTTTCCACAGGGAGAACAGCAGCCGATTTGGATTCCAGAAAGACTAACTAAAGCAATTTCTACGAATCGAAAAGAAGATGATTTGACTCAAATCCATAACAGCTGATATCCAGAACTCCAGCTTGGCCATTCTTACATCTGCAACAGTGATTAACAAGGATGCTTTTTTCAATATCTATTTTATTATTGCATTTTTCCCACATCATAAGGTTCTATTTTTATTTTTTGAGCTCACACAAACCTAGGTTAATGTTTTTCTGATCAGTTTTATTTTTTTTTGACTATAGAGTTTTTAAACATTGCAATGGAGATTTCACCTAGGTAAAGCTACAAGGCCTTTATTATTATCTTATATGTTGTACGTTTGTTTGCACATTTGTGTTTTGTGTTGTATGTCTGTGTGTGCGTATTTTATATATGAGGAGCGCTCATAAGAAAATGGATCCGAATTTTTTTTTTTTATTCACGTGATTTAAATGGCTTAATTTAAATTAGGTAAACAGCTGTTAAGGATTGTTTTTAAAGGTGGTTAACAGATCTGCTTGTTTACTAATTTAAATCAGGTAAACAGCTGTTAAGGATTGTTTTTTAAGGAGGTTAACAGATCTGTTTGTTTACTTTCACCTTTCCTTTTCATTATATTTAATAATTCTTTTCAGGTTAATGTCTTTTTAGCATCATTGCCAGAATTCCTATCTTCATCCCAATGAATATAACTCAACAAGTATGCTCAATCAAGGAGTCAACTTACTTTGGGAGGAAACGGACTTTGGGAGGAGACGGACAGATTGATAGATTCCTCCCCTTTGAACTGCTTACAGAACTTGCCTGGACTATGTAACTACGTTTAGTGCAGCAAATTGTGGTAATGCTGGCATATCTTTGCTGATGGTGTCACCAGTGATCTTTGCTGATGGTGTCACCAATGATGCAATTTTTCCAAAGGAACTGTCAATTGGCTTGGTGTCGTGGCATTTCTGTATCCTCCTCCCTTCTGCTAGTGATGGTCTAAATTTGGGGGCCAATGGCTATATGCTGGACCGGCAGTCAGTGACGGGTATGATCCAATTGCAATGGTATCAACCTAAGACAGGAGGCTGACGCCTAAAGGTCAGTTGCCTAAAGGTCAGTTTTCCCATGACGGGTAAGAACCATATGTTGAATTGGACAACCTACCAGGCGCGGTCCTTAAGCCACATTAACCTCACTCCCCCACTGGCACCAAGGCCAAATTTGGGGGCCAACAGAGGTGAGGCAAAGAACCTCACCCCCCCACTGGTGCATAGACCTATCCACAAGTATGGCTGTATGCTGGACCGGTAGTCAGTGACGGGTATGATCCAGTTGCAATGGTATCAACCTAAGACAGGAGGCTGACGCCTAAAGGTCAGTTACCTAAAGGTCAGTTTTCCAATGACGGGTAAGAGCCATATGTTGAACTGGACAACCTACCAGGCACGGTCCTTAAGCCACATTACTTGTTGTTTAATTAATCAGAAGGGGGGAGATGCTGGGAGCCATCAGCCAAGTAGGTATGACAATCTCCTTGCCAGCTTACTTCCATGCTGTCTGTGGAAGGACTTCTGAAAGGTGACCTTGCTCAAGGACCAGGGCAGGATCCGTGTTTAGGGTGTTCCCCCTTTAGAATAGGGCAGTTTAGCATAATAGGAGAGTAGGGTGTTTCCCCTTTAGAATAGGGCGGTTTAGTAATAGGAGATTAGGGTGTTCCTCTTTTGGAATAGGGCGTATCCTGCTGCTGAGTTCCTCTTGAGTGCTTAGGTCAGACAGTATTTTTTGAGAGACAGAAGCCCATGCGGTGTGGATTTAGGCAGGAGAGGATTTGGGCGGATTGGATTTGGGCAGAGAACCTGGATTCCCCCAGAACGTGTTTGTAGACGGCCGGTGTGAGTTCGGGAATAAAGAATTGCTGTTTGAATCTACAAGCTGTGTGGAGACTCGTGATTTGTGCCCAGCCAGAGACTGCGGCATTTAAAGTGGAACCAGTTATATTATTTATTCACAGTATGGTCTATTCATGCATTATCTCTATATTCACAGACACAGCGTACACCTCTTTGTACCCCCAATACTAATTTATACGTCTTCTCAATATTGCTCCCGGAAATGGTGGAAGAAATACTCATGTCACCTGATCTACATATACATTTTATCACAGTAATATTCTTGACAAAACTGCAAAGGTCACACTTATGATTTTACAAAGCCTAAATGGAAAGTGAACATGGATTACTAAAAACATCCATGTCCAGGTTGCCTAATGCTCTCAAATGTCATTCTTTGGTGACTACATATTTGTTTCTTCCTAAGATTATATATTCAAACTCAATCCTGTTGAAAATGTCTAATCCTAACAATCACTTTGTACTTTGCCTAATTTCCTATTGTCTTCCTTGATATTTGCTTTCCTACATTTTTTCCCTAGTTCATCATTGTGAATGACTCTTCACATGTGCTGACATTGGCATTCACTCTCTAATCGAAACCCTGTTGCTAAAGAATTTTTTTTTCCAAATTCTATACTCACACTTCTTCCGAAAACTACCGACTGTCTTTCTAATCTTACCGACTATCCCTTTTGGAGTTGATGTTCCCTTCTAAATTCAATCATCCAAGGTACAAAGTCTTATGCCATTGTATATTGATTTATCCAAGAAATCTCTGCTGAAGGTAATTCAATGCTAAGTATCCCAATCAAGGGCCCAATTCCCTTCTGGGCTTCAAATCTTACCTAGATTTCTGTTTTCATACATATATTTCACCTCTATGTTCTTATAAATATAGCAGATTCCCAATATCATTATTCATCCCTCAGAATAATTCCTAACCCAAATTGATCAAGTTATTAATGCTAACCATACACTGTTCCCTCAATCTAACTTTACAGAAGAGCGGGACAGAGTTGGTCTTACAATACAGGAATATAGGGGATCTTCCACCTGCTGAGAACCTCAAATGTCCATGCAGATATGACCCCTGGAGAAGATGTAGGCAGATATGAAGGACTGCCTACATCTTCTCCAGGCCTGTGTGGAGAGCTGTTCCCGGGTGCCTATGGTTGATATACCATTCCAACTTGTGAAAGTGTCACATGAAGTAGGGGTAGCCACCAGCACTTGTCCCCGTTGAACTCCTTGTATTTAGTTAAGCAAATACCAAACTCCCAGTGCAGCAGCAAGAAACACCACGAAAATGGAGAATGAACAAATGGCTTCACAGTCCACATGGGGAGACACTTAGCCCCCAGTGGCCACAGTTTACCTACAAAGAGGGAATTCAGTACTGCTGCCATATGTTCATTATAAAATAAGATACCATGTCCTCCAGGTCACATAGATGCACACCCAGCTTTGATGGTCTCACTACAAAAGAAGCTATAGCTCCAGACAACAATATAAATTTAAGTGCCCAACCTCTTAGCCAGTTTCTCAAGAAGTCTTTAGGCCAGCAGAGCTCCATGTTTGTGTTGTGTTTACAATGTCCCTTACTTTGAGAAACTCCTCCACCATATCCAAGGTTGTGAACTCCTGAGAATTCCCATTCCAGATTGGATTTATTTTGCAATTTTCCATTCTACAGTAACTGACTTAGGTTTACATCAATGCAAGTAGATTCCTTATGGAACATGATGTGTATTTTGAAGTTCATTTTTATTCAACACTGTTACATTACTATTTCTTCAGTTTATGCACATAATAGGATATATATTTATTCCACAAGTTAGGAAGTTTATAGGCATTTGGTTCACTTTCAATCATTTTCTGCTTCAGAACACATGTACTCCTCCATGTTTCTTGACTGGTCTTCTCATGAGACTTCTTTCCAAACACATTATTTTCTATTTCCGTAATCACTTTTGAAACAAAACTCACACACCCTTCATTATAAACCATAACTCTAAGATTACCATTAGATGTATAACTCTTTGGAATGAATGATTGTATATCAATATAAGATTTCCTATATATTTTCAGATATCAATTCAATCCATTATTTAATTGGAACCAGTTATATTTTTCCCAGTATGATCTATGTATGCATAATCTCTATATTCATAGACACAGCATACGCCTCTTTGTACCCCCAATACTAATTTATTCGTCTTCACAATATTGCTCCCGGAAATGGTGGAAGAAATACGCATGCTACCTGATCTACATATACATTTTATTACAGTAATATTCTGGACACAAAATGCAAAGGTCACACTTATTATTGTACCAAAGCCTAAATGGAAAGTGAGCATGGATTACTAAAAACATCCATGTCCACATTGCCTAATTCTCTCAAATGTCAATCCTATTCGTGACTACATATGTGTTTCTTCCTAAGATTATATATTCAACCTGAACCCTTTGAAAAAGTCTAATCCTATCACTTTATAGTTTGCCTGATTTTGTAATGTCTCTATTGATATCTGCTTTCCTACATATTTCCCAAGTTCATCATTGTGATTGACTCTTCACATGTGCTGACAAATATTCACTCTCTAACCAAAACCCTATTGCTAAAGAACTTTTGTTTCAAATACTATACTCACTCTTCTTCCTATACCTACCGACTATCTTCCTAATCCTACCGACTGTCCCTGTTTTACTCGATGTTCTCTTGTACATTCAATCATCCAAGGTAGAAGATCCTATGCCATTGATTATAGATTCATCTTAGACATCTGTGCATAACATAATTCAATGCTAATTATCCCAGTCAAGGTCCCAATGCCATTCTGGGCTTCGAATCTAAACTAGATTTCTGTTTTCATAATTATATTTCACCTCTATATTCTTTTAAATATTTTAGGTTCCAAATACCATCATTCATCCAGCAGAATGATTTCTAACTCAAATCAAACATGTTGTTAACCTTAACTATTCACTGTTCCATCAATCTAACTTTACAGAAGAGCAGGGATAGAGTTGTATGAGATCTTTCACCTGATGAAAACCTCAAAGGTACATGCATAAATGATCTCTGAAGAACATGAAGGCAGCTATAAAAGACCTGAGAGAGCAAAAGTCATCTTCAATGGCAAACAACCTGGTCAGGATGAAGGGTTCTGACTGAATCAGCCTCTCTCTTCTTAATGTAGAGAAAATGGACCAAACCCAGCCTGTGTGGGTAGCTGTCCCAGGGCGCCTATGATTGATATACCGTTCTATCTTGTGAAAGTGTAACAGGAAGTAGGGGCAGCCTCCTTCTCATGTGACACTTGGAAGCCACTGGTAGGACAAAGTGGTTGCCAAGGCAGTAACCTCATTCAGTTCCTGAAGGAAGTGACCTCACCTCACTTCCTTGGTGATTAAAATCTCTGAACTTGGGATTCATGAAGCCAGTCACCCATAGCCAGTCCCAGTCTCAGTCCCAGTGGTCACACTTGTTTGGATTTACCAAAGACAGAGTCAGTCTTTCTTGGTAACTACTGATGTGAGGATGGCCAAATGCCAGGAAAGCTTTAAAGAGGAGCCGTTTCTGAGAAAGCAGGTAGTGGCTCACCTCTGGCTCCTGACACCTTCACAGAGTTAGCCAAGGAGACCAGATCTGACACAGGTCAGGCCATTTCAGGGGAACATAGTATGGTCCACCAGTCAGAGGACACTCTGGATATTCACAGACCTACTTGAGTTAAGGAGGTGCCTTTGTCGGTGTGGGTGTGAGTTTGTGGTTTTGTCTCATGTTCTGAGAATAGGTAGGAAAGGCAGTTTGTTTGGATTGGAGTGGACTGTTTCTAGTAAGTCGTTAGACAAGGCGAGTGCTTCTATGTCTGTGTTTCCCACTCTGTCCGTGGTTGTAGACATTAGAAAAGAGAATGCATCAAGGATGTGTCCTGTCTAGTAGAATGCTTCCCAGCATTCTTCCTGCCCGATTTAGGAATGGACTGTGGCTCGTCTTATGCATAAGAAACACCTACTAACTTTCTAAGTTCCTGTTTTCTTCCTGAATTCCGGCAAACCTCAAGAATAGGCCCATGGTTTTGAGTCCAAGATGTGTACCACCTCCAAGCTCTGTGACATGGCCATGTGCTTGATAGCTGTAGGGAATGGGAACATCTTAGAAAACTCAAATATCTGTGTGACCAGTAAACTCTCAGTGGAGAAACCCTGCTTTGGTTCATTTGCATACTTATGGTTATGTTGCCCTGAATGTCAAGAAGGTCTTTGCCTCAGGCCACCCCTTTGTGAAGCCTGAAGAAAACTGTTTTCAAATGGAAATAAATGGGCATAACATGTGGCTCTTTGCTTAATTGCTTTGAAAAGGGACGTGTCCGAATCAGCCTTTTGGGCCTGTGTGAGGTTGTGGCTTAGATTCTCAGCACATGGTAGATCTAAAGATAGATTCCATTTGTGCAATCAAAACCAAAATGGCAAAAAATCACTCATTGTGGATGAGTCTCTTGCCTTCCTCTGTTAGGTTCTTTACCTCCATCAAGTGTGAATAGGAGTCCTTTAGGTCAAATGAGTTCTTCAAATCCCTGCAGAGGTGCTTGTGTTTTCTCAAGATTCCATATCACATAAAGAATCTATACCTGAGAGTCAGTAGGCCTCAAATTGGAGAAGGAGAGCAGTATTAATGGTAGGCCTATTTGATCACTCCTGGTTCACAGGAAGGGTGTCCATGTCACCCTCACTTTAGGCAAATGAGGGGCAAGCGACATTATTTTGGACACTCTCTTGGGATGCATCCTGCATGGTAACCTCCAGCCAGAGGTTAAGATGAATGTCTATATTTAAGAAGATGAGGGCCATGTGGGTGTCTTTTGGTTTTAATTGTGGTCATTCTTGTGGCAGTTGGAAGAGATGACTGGATCCACCTGGGCTTGAACTCTGGTGTCATTCCCCTTAGAGCCTGAGTTCTGGAACACATATCAAAGAAGAATTGCCATAAATTGTGTGGGGATTTTAAGAGACCGCGCATGAGAGTCGCCCTTGGAAACTGAGATCTATGCCCACGGTGGCTTTCCACAGAGCACTGGGAATCTCAGACAGGATATCACATGATTTAATTCTGAAAGACTTGGCAGCCATATTTGATAGTCAAAAAACACATGGACCTCAATTTTAGACCTCAATGGGCGTGGCTTCATGTGACCTTTTGGCCACTCTTTGGGAAGCCTTGCCTGTGAGAGTTCTCCAGAGCTTTCATTGAAATGATCTTCCTCAACATTGAATGATTCCTGAATGAATTGAAATAAACAGTGCCTCCAACTTCATCCTTGAAAATTGCCTAGATAAATACCATGAAATATTTAAAATTCCAATGACCAGGTGGCACAGAAGAACCTTTGGATGTCCTGTTGCTGATCATGAGTGTACCAGACAGTGCCTTGATTAACAGGCTTTCATGAATATGGTGTAGAACAGAGATGCCAGTAATTTGGAGCCTGCAGAATAGTGGGCCTAGAGCAGAGGTGATTAAGTGTGTGATAAAACATCTGTGGTGGGGTCATGTGGATCTGCCATTGTCTTCCAAATGGCTTGTGACTGACATGGTGCAGCCAGCAGAACATTGTATGTAAACACATCATGTTATATGGAGAGGTTTAAGGGCAATGTTCAGAATCAGGTTGCTATGGTCACGGAGGCAACCTATGTGGTATACAAGTCCTGTTGGTGCATTCTCCTGCAGTCCCTGACCCACCATATGTGACAGAACTCCCTCCAGGACTGTGGTCAAGTTTAACTCCTTGTATTTCATGAAGCAAATACAAAACTCTCAGTGCAGCAGGAGACACTATAAAAAGTGGAGGATGATGAAATGGCTTCACAGTCCACATGGGGAGACACATAGCCCCCAGTGGCCATAGTTCACCTACAAAGAGAGAATTCAGCACTACTGCTTCATGTTCTTTGGAAAATTATAAACCATGTCCTCCAGGTCACAGAGATGCATAAAGACGTTTGATGGTCTTACTAGAAAAAAAGCTAAAGTTCCTGAAAACTACATATATTTCAACTGTCCATCTTAGAGGCAGTTTCTCCAGACGTCTTTAGGCTGGCAAATCTTCATGTTTGTGGAGTTTTTACATTGTCCCTTACTTTTGGAAACTCCTCTACCATCTCCAAGGTTGTGAAATCCGGAGCAGTTTTCATTTCAGGTATAAATTCAAAGATTTTCTAACTCTTTTTCTCTAATTGTGTCTTACTTGGGGTGAAGGTAATGTCAAGTTATTGTTCTAAATGAGAGTGGGAAAATTTTTGTGTAACACTAATTTGCATACACATTGATCCATTTCCAATTTTCCATTCGAAATACTGAATCCCTGACAGTAACTCATACCCTACTATACTCTGACTACTAATCCTAATATGATGAAGAATAATACCCAAATAGAATAAAAATACGAGCAGTTCAGAGGAGGCATGCTGTACAGTTGGACTTCCCTTTTGCATGATTAAGGGTAGGTGTTATAAATCTACTCAATTTTTAATTGAAATAGTCCTCCATGTGTTTATAAAGTTCACAAATATGTGAATTCCTGTCTCCCTTTCTCTGTAGCCTACTCAGCACATGTATTTTTATATGCACATACAGAATCCTACCTGGTATCACACGTACATTTTCATGAGTTGGCTGAATTGGCAGATACAAATTGTGAGAAGAGATCAGTCCTCCTAAACGCTGTGGGAACTGAAAATTCAAACTATGTGTAAGCTTCCCAGTAGAACAATATTATACATAAATCCATGTTCAGTATAATAAATATTTTGCATCTTTGAATGATGTATATTACATGATGAATTACGATTAGCATATATATTGATACTTTTTAATGTATATTTGTGTTTATTTAAAATATATATATATATATATATATATATATATATATATATATATATATATATATACACTCCAGATTTCTCAAAATATGAAAGGTATGTGACTTATACACACTCTGTAAATTCATTCATCTTCATGTATATAAATTTATAATCAACTTTTCAGAAGATAATTCTCAGAAATATTCATCCACCTGAAATACATATTTATTTCCCAGTACTGAAAACTAATTTCAATCAATGGTGTTTACAAATCCTAATATTTCTACAGTAACTGACCCAGTTTAACATCAATGCCAGTAGATTCCTATGGGACATGATGTCTATATTGACCTTCATTTTAATCCAACACTGGTACATTACTATTTCTTCAGTTTTTGCACATCATAGGATATGTATTTCTTCCACAAGTTTAAAATATATAGGAATTTGTTTCACTTTCAAACACTTCTTGCTTCAGAACAGATGTATTCCTCCATGTTACTTGACTGGTCTTTTCATGAGACTTCTTTCCAAATACATTATTTTCAATTTCCATAATCAATTTCGAAGCTAAACTCACACACTCTTCATGATGAACCATAACATTAATATTAACATTAGATGTATAACTGGTTGGAATGAATAATTGTATATCAATATAAGATTTCCTCTATATGTTCACGATTCAATTCAATCCATTATTTAAAGTTGGAACCAGTTATGCTTTTTATTCACAGTATTGTCTATTAATGCATTATCTCTATATTAATAGATACAGTGTACTCTTCTTTGTCCCTTCAATACTAATTTATACGTCTTCAAAATATTGCTCCCAGAAATGGTGGAAGAAATACTCATGTCACCTTATCTATATATAGATTTTATCACAGGAATATTCTGGACACAAAAAACGAAGGTCACACTCATGATTGTATCAAAGCCTAAATGCCAAGGGAGCGTGGATTACTAAAAAGAACCATGTCCATGTTGCGTAATGCTCTCAAATGTAAATCAAATTGGTGACTACATATTTGTTTCTTCCTAAGATTATATATTCAACCTCAACCATGTTGAAAATGTCTAATCCTATCACTCACTTCATACTTTGCCTGATTTGGTAATATCTTTATTGATACCTGCTTTCATACATATTTCCCCCAGTTCATCATTGTGACTGACACTTCACATATGCTGACATTTACATTTACTCTCTACCCGAAACCCTATTGCTAAAGAACTTTTGGTCCAAATCCTATACTCACTCTTCTTTCTAAACCTACTGACTATCTTCCTAATGCTACTGACTATAGTTTTTTGACTCGATGTTCTCTTCGACAATCAATTATCCAAGGTATAAGGTCCTATGCCATTGTATATCAATTTATCTAAGACACATGTGCAGAACATAATTCAAACCTAAGTATCCCACTCAAGGGCCCAGTTCCCTTCTGGCTTCCAATCTTACCTAGATTTCTGTTTTTATACTTATATTTTACCTATATATTTTTGTAAATATCACAGGCTCCAAATACCATTATTCATCCGGCAGAAAGATTCCTAACGCAAATCAAACATGTTATTAACCCTAAACATACACTTTTCCCTCAATCTAACTTTACAGAAGAGGAGGGACAGAGTTGGTCTTACAATACAGGAATGTAGGGGATCTTCCACCTGCTGAGAACATCAAAGGTATATGCAGAAATGATCCCCTGAGATGATGAAGGAAGCTATGAAGGACCTGAGAGAGCAAAAGACATCTTCCATGGCAAACTATCTGGTCAGGATGAAGGGATGTGTCTGAATCAGCCTCTACCTTCTTAATGTAGAGAAGATGGACCAAACCAGGCCTGTGTGGAGAGCTGTTCTCAGGTACCTATGGTTGGTATACCATTCTAACTGTGAAAGTGTGACAGGAAGTAGGGACAGCCTCCATCTCATGGGACCCTTAGAAGTAACTGTTAGGACAAAGTGGTTGCCAAGTCAGTGACCTCTTTCAGTTCCTGAAGGAAATGACCTCACCTCACTGCCTTGGTGATGGAACTCTCTTGACGTTTGATCCTGGAAGACAGGCACCAAGAGCCAGTCACAGTCCCAGTCCCAGTGGTCTCACTTGTTTTGATTTACCAAGAACAGAGTCAGTCTTTCTTAGTACCTACTGATGTGATGATGGCCAAATGACAGGAAAGCTCTGAAGAGGAGCTTTTCCTGGGAAAGCAGGTAGTGGCTCACCCATGGCTCCTAACAACTTCAAAGTGTTGGCCAAGGAGACCAGATCTGATACAGGACAGGCCATTTTGGGGGAACATACAATGGCCCACCATTCTGAGGACACTATGGATAGTCACAGACTTACTTGAGCAAAGGAGGTGCCTTTGAGTGTGTGTGTGTGGGTTTGTGGTTTTGTCTCATGTTCTGAGAATAGGTAGGAAAGGCTCTTTGTTTGGATTGGTGTGGACTGTTTCCAGTAAGTGGTTTGACAAGGCGAGTGCTTCTATGTCTGTGTATCCCACTCTGTCCGTGATTGTAGACATTAGAAAAGAGAATGCATCAATGGATGTGTCCTGTCTAGTAGAAAGCTTCCAAGCATTCATCCTGCCCAATTTACAAATGGACTGCAGCTTGTCTTATTGAAGGGCAACATCTGCTCTCAGTAGTTTCTGTTTTCTTCCTGAATTCTGGAAACTCTCCAGAATAGCCTCATGGTTTTGTGTCCAAGATATGTACCACCTCCAAGCTCTGTGAAATGGTGATGTACTGGATAGCTGAAGGGAATGGCGAGAATCTAAGAAAACTCAGATATCAGTGGGACCAGGAAAGTCTCATTGGAGAAACCCTTCTTTGGGCCTTTTGCTTACCTATTGTTCTGTTGCCCTGAATTTCAGGAAGGTCTTTACCTCAGGACACTAATTTGTGAAGCCTGAAGAAAACTGTTTTCAAATGGAAATTAATGGGCATCACCTGTGGCTCTTTGCTTAATTGCTTTGGAAATGGATGTTTCTGAAACAGCCTCTTGGCCCTGTGTGAGGCTGTGGTTAGATACTCAGCACCTTATGCATCCCACGTGTTCATCCAAAACCAAAATGGCCAAAAGAGCAGTTTTTGTGGATGAAGTCTCTCCCTACCTCTGTAAGGTTCCTGACCTCTATCAAGTGAGAATAGGGTGCCTTTGGGTCAAATGAGTTCTTCAAAGCCCTTCAGAGGCTAGCCCATAGGTGATTCCAATGATTCCAATTCACATGAAGAATCTAAACCCCACAGTCAGTAGTCCTCAAATTGGAGAAGCAGAGCAGTATTAACGGCAGGCCTATTTGATAAGTCATGGTTCACAGGAAGGTGTTCAGGCCACCCCAACGTTAAGCAAATGAGGGGCAAGGGAGCTTATTTTGGACACTGTCTTGGGCTGTGCCCCTCATGGAAACCTCCAGCCAGAGGTTAAAATGAGTACCTATATGGAAGAAGATGACGGCCATGTGGAAGTGTTCTGGTTTTAATTGTGGTTATTAGTGTGGTTGTTGAAAAATATGACTGGCTCCACCTGGTCTTGAATTCTAGTGTGATTCCCCTTAGAGAGTGAGTTCTGGAACTGATCTCAGAGAGGTATTGCCATGAGTTTTGTTGGGATTTTAGGAGGCCATGCATGAGAGTCACCCTTGGAAACTGAGATCTGTGCCCAGGAAGGCTTTCCACAGAGCACAGGGAATCTCAGCCAGGTTATCACATAATTTTTTTCTGAAAGAATTAGCACCCATAGTTGAGAGTCAAAACACGCAAGGATTTTACATTGTAGACCTCAATATGCCTGGCTTTATGTGACCATTTGGCAACTCTTTGGGAAGCCTTGCCTGTGAGAGTCTTCCAGAGCTTTCATTGAAATGGGCTTCCTCACCATTTAATGGTTACTGAATTAAATGAAACCCTCAGTGCCTCCAACTTCAACCTTAAAAAATGGGCTCGATAAATACCATGAAATTTTTGAAATTCCCATTACCAGGTGGCACTGGAAAACCATTGGAGATCCTGTTGCTGATCATGAGTGTACGAGAAAGTGCCTTGATTGACTGGGTTTCACAAAAATGGTGTAGAACAGAGATGCCAGTAAGTTGGAACCTGCTGAGTAGTGGGCCTACAGCAAAGGTGGGTAGGTGTGAGATAAACCATCTCTGGTGGTTTCATGTGGATTGGCCATTGGCTTTCAAATGGCTTGTGACTGACATGATGCAGCCAGCAGACCCTTATATGTAAAGGCATCTTGTTATATGGATAGGTTTCTGGGCAATGTTCAGAATCAGGTTGATATGGTCAAGGGGGCAAGCTATGTTGGACATAAGCCTGGTTGGTGCATTCTCCTGGAGACCCTGTCCCACCACACGTGACAGAACTCCCTCCAGCACTGTGTCCCAGTTAAACTCCTTGTATTTCATTAAGCCAATACCAAACTCCCAGTGCAGCAGCAAGAATCACCACGAAAAGTAGAGTATGACCAAATGGCTTCACAGTCCACACGGAGAGACACTTATCCCCCAGTTGCCACAGTTTACCCACAAAGTGAGAATTCAGCACTGCTGCCTCATTTTAATTGGAAAATAAGATACCATGTCCTCCAGGTCACATAGATGTTGACCCAGTTTTGATGGTCTCACTACATAGGATGCTAAAGCTACCGACAACAACATACATTTTAAGTGTCCCAACTCAGAGGCAGTATCTCAAGAAGTCTTTAGGCCTGCAGAGCTCCATGTTGTGGAGTGTTTACCTTGTCTTTTACTTTTGGAAACTCATCTACCACCTCCAAGGTTGTGAACTCCTCAGCATATTCCATTCCGGGTATGTATTCACAGATTTTCTAACTCTTATCCTCTAATTGTGTATTTCTTCCAGTGAGGGTAATATCAAGGGATTGTTTTTAATGTGAGTGGGAAGATTTTTGTGTAGCACATATTTGCAAACACATTGGGTTTACTTTCCTATTTTCCATTTGAAATACTGAATCTCTGACACTAACCCATACCCTACTAGACTCTGACTACTAATCCTTATATGATGGAGAATAGTAACCCAAAAAGAATACAAATACCAGCAATTCAGAGAAGGCATGGTATGTAGTTGGACATCCCTTAATGTTTATTGACATAGTTCTCCATGTGTTTTTAAAATTAACAAATATGTGAATTCCTCTCTCCCTTTTTCTGTAGCCTATTAAGCACATGTATTTTAATATGCACAAATAGAATCCTACCTGGTATCACATGTACATTCTTCTGAGGTGGCTGACATGGCAGATAAAAATTGTGAGAAGAGATCACTCCTCCTAACCTCTGTTGGAACAGAAAATTCAACCTATGGGTGAGCTTCCTAGTTGACCAACATTATGCATAAATCCATTTTCAGTAAAATGTATATTTTTCGATAAGTGGATGTTATATATTTAATGATGAATTTCGATTGGCATATATATTGCTACTTTTTAATGTCTCGGTGTGTGTGTTTGTGTGTGTGTGTGTGTATATATATATATATATATATATATATATATATATATATATATACTCTCCCGATTTTTCAAAATATGAAATATATGTGTCTTATCATACACTTCCTAAAATTATTCATATTCATGTATGAGGATTTATAATGAACTTTTCACAAGATTATTCTCAGAAATATTCATCCACCTGAAATACATATTTGTTTCCTAATACTGAAAACTAACTTTAGTGAATGGTGCATACAAATCATAATATTTTGACATTGCAAGATGGCCGCGAATAGAGAGCATCATACCCAGTGTACCGCGCCACTGCGCAGGTGACTAACGACTAAGAACGACAAAAAACTATCTTGTTAGGAACTTACAGCAAAATGGGGGTGCACTGAAACCTAGAAGAAGGATTTCTAGCACTGAGGTCCGGTAAATGAGTCTCAAACATGAGCCAACTCTGCGACCGGAGATTCTGTCTGACTGATCCGCGCTACCAGTCCAGTGGCTACAGACAGCAGGGCACCACCGAGATGCGATCAATAATCACGGAGAAACGTTGATGCAGATTCTGTGGAATTCTGCCAGTAGAGTCCCCACTGAGCCCTGGGCTGAGTTCAGGGTTTCAGATGGGGAAGGAAGTGGTACAGTTCTAACCCCCACAATAGAAACTCCACGAAGGAAACCAACGGCCACCATCTTGGTGAGCTAAAGTAACGACAGCCACTCCCCTACAGAATGCAACAATAAAATGTTGTTATTCTGTTACTGTTACTCAGCTCCTCTCCCATACTTCGGGGAATTTGCATCAAATCTCTCCTAGGCTTTCTGGGGGAGAGATTATCAGAGGGAGCCTGCATAAAGATAGGGGAAAACTAGAGGCACCTGACTTTCAACTCCCCCTCCCATCAGTGGTGAAAAAAACCTGTCTAGCCAGCGCTGAGAGAGGGGCAAGCGGAAAAAAAAAAAATCAAAACAATAGAGTGCCGGGGTTCCCAATAGCCAACTGTGCAATCAGAGATCCGGGCTGATTGAATCATGCAGCCAGGCCTGCTGTTTCAGATGGCGGGGCACCACCGAGAAGGGACCTGAAGCAGGGAGAAATGTTGCTGCGGATTCTGTGGAATCCTGCCGGCTGAGCTCCCACTGATCCCCGGGCTGAGTTTGGGAATTCAGACAGGGAAGAAAGTGGTATAGTTCTATCCCCCACAAAAGAAACTCCACCAAGGAAACAAGCGGCCACCATCTTTGAGATCTGAAGTAACCACCGCCCCTCTCCAATAGACTGCAACAATAAAACAGATGTGTGTTACTCAGCTCATCTCTCATACAGCGGGGAATTCGCATAAAATGTCTCCTAGGCTTTCCGGGGGAGGGTTAATCAGAGCAAGCCTGCATAAAGACGCAAGAAAAACTAGAGACACCTGACTTTCGACTCCCCCTACCATCAGTGGCCATAACGAAACGTGTATAGCCAGTGCTGGGGGAGGGGTAAGTGGAAAAACTCAAAACAATAGAGTGTCTGTGTTCCCAAAAGACACCCTCCACACCCAACAAACGGCAGGCACAGAGTACAGTTTGAACTGCCGAGAGGCATCACTCAGGGGAAATCTGGTCTAGAAAAAGAAACCAGGACAAGCAGGAGAAACCAAAGGACTAGAAGGCAGGCCCTTGTAACTGGGCGGCTGGAGACCGCAGGCCTGCACATGACATTCCACCCACTGCCTGAGTGACTGGGGGGCTGAGGGATGCCCGCCCGCCGGCAACCGAGCGTGAGACTGCGTGGCTAGAGATTGACAACCCAACGGCGACAGCCCACCTGCTGCCCGCGTGACTGGGCGGCTGGAGACCGCCTGCCCGCTGGCGACCAACCGCGCAATTGGGCGGCTGGAGACCGCCCGCCTGCCAGTGACCCAGAGCTAAAACAAACCAGAGACAGTCAAGTCCCACCCCCCAATTCGGACACCTCGGCAAGGAGCCTGGGGCCGGCCAAAGCAGAGAGGTGACATCACTGGAGCTCGGCCTTCGGAATTACTTCCAAGCGGAATCCACTTTAGCAGGCATAGTTTACCAACACAAAGGAGAGACAACAGAGATATACAACACCAAAACAAATCTAAAGAATAAAGCAGAAACACAGCAATCAAATAGAGCTGGAAAGTAACGTGAACATCATGAAAAAACAAGGGCAAAAAAGGAGTACAAACAATGCAGGACAACTTAAATCTACAGGAGGACCTTGAAGCATCAGAAACAGGGATAGGGAAAGAACTCAAGGCATACCGAACTCAGATGGAAAGGAATATTAGAGAAGACATGAGGCAGCAAGTCCAAGCAATAAAAGTATATTTTGAAAATGAATTAAGCAAACAAATTCAAATGGCAAAGAATGAGCATTACCAGGAGATAGAGATCTTAAAAAAATATTAAACAGTAATCCTAGAAATGCAGGAAAATATAAACCAAATTAAAAACTCAAACGAGAATATTACAAATAGACTAGATCAAGTAGAAGTCAGAACATCAGATAATGAAGACAAAGTTTATCAACTTGAAAAGAATTGAGTAAACACAGAAAAGATGCTTAAATCCCACCAGGAATTTATTCAAAAGATATGGGATGTCATAAAAAAACAAAAAACAAATTTAAGAGTCATCAGGATAGAAGAAGGCATAGAGATTCAAACCAAAGGAATGGACAACATATTAAATGAAATAATTCTATAAAACTTCCCAGAGATGAATGATGGATTGGATTGCCAATTCCTGGAAGCCTACAGGACCCCAAACATTCAAAACCAAAATAGACCAACTCCAAGACATATAATTATGAAGATAGCCAACATACAGAACAAGGAGAGAATATTAAAAGCTATAAGAGAAAGGAGGCAGATTACATTCAGGGGTAAACCAATTAGGTTAACAACTGATTTTTCATCACATTCTTTGAAAGTGAGAAGATCCTGGAACAGTGTAATTCAAATGCTGAAAAAAAAAAAAAAGAATTCCAACCAAGAATACCATATAAAGAAAAGTTAAGCTTCAGATTTGACAATGAAATTAAAGTCTTTCACGATAAACAAAAGCTAAAACAATTCTCAGCCAGAAAACCAGCACTGCAAAGCATTTTGTGCAAAATTCTACAAGAAGAAGAGTTAAAAAATAGTGCCCAAAACTAACAGTGGGAAGTATCTCAGTAAAGCGGGAGGAAAGTAACCAAAAAAGTAAAAACTATCCAAACTAAAATATAATAAATAAATAAACATGACTGGAAGTACAAATCATATTTCAATTGTAACCTTAAATGTTAATGGCCTAAATTCACTAATCAAGAGACATGTGCTAGTAACCTGGATCAAAAAAACAAATCCAACAATATTCTGCCTTCAGGAGACTCATATGATAGGAAAAGACATACACAGGCTGAAGGTAAAAGGTTGGGAAAAATCATAACACTCACATGGCCCTCGGAAGCAAGAAGGATTTGCCATACTCATATGGAATAATATCAACTTCAAACCTAAGTTAATCAAAAGGGATAAAGAATGACACTATATTCTGTTAAAAGGAATCATCCACCAACAAGAAAAAAACAATTATCAATTTGTATGCACCAAGCAATGGAGGTGCAACATTCATAAAACAAACTCTCCTCAAGTTCAAGAGTCAAATAGACTACAACACAATAATTATGGGTGACTTCAACACACCACTCTCGGCATTAGAGAGATCCTCTAGACAAAAACTGAATAAAGAAACTATAGAACTCAACAGCACAATCAATAACCTAGACTTAACCGACATATATAGAATATATCAACCATCATCAAGTGGATACATGTTCTTCTCAGCAGCACATGGATCCTACTCAAAGATACACCATATATTATGCCATAGGGCAATTCTTAGTAAATATAAAGGCATGGAGATTATACCGTGCACCATATCTGATCATAATGGAATGAAACTGGATATCAATGAGAAAAGAAGGAAGGAAAAATCCTACATCACATGGAAAATGAACAACATGCTACTGAATGACCAATGGGTTACAGAAGACATAAAGAAGGAGATAAAAAATTCTTAGAGACAAATGACAATACAGACACAACATACCGGAATCTATGGGACACAATGAAAGCAGTTTTAAGAGGGAAATTCATTTCTTGGAGTTCTTTCCTCAAAAAAAGAAAAAAAAAACAACAAATAAATGAACTTAAACTACACCACAAAAACCTGGAAAAGGAAGAGCAAAACAACAGCAAATGTAGTAGAAGACAAGAAATAATTAAATTTAGAGCAGAAATCAACGAAATTGAAACAAAAAAAAAGTTGAAAAAATTGATAAAACTAAAAGTTGGTTCTTTGAAAAAATAAATAAGATCAACAGGCCCTTAGCCACGCTAAGGAAGAGAAGAAGAAAGAGAATTCAAATTACTAACATGTGGGATAAAAAAGGCAATATCACAACAGACACTACAGAAATATAGAAGATAATTAGAAAGTATTTTGAAACACTATATTCCAATAAAATAGAATATTGTGAAGATATTGATAAATTTCTTAAGTCATACAATCTGCCCAGATTGAGTCAGGAAGACACAAACAATTTAAACAGGCCAATAACAAAGGAAGACATAGAAGAAGCAATCAAAAGACTGCCAACCCAAAAAAAGCCCTGGACCGGATGGGAATACAGCGGATTTCTACAAAACCTTCAAAGAAGAATTAAAATCAATATTTTTCAAGCTTTTTCAAGAAATAGAAAAAGAAGGAGCTCTTCCAAATTCATTCTATGAGGCCAACATAACCCTGATCCCGAAACCAGACAAAGACACTTCAAAGAAAGAATACTACAGACCAATTTCTCTAATGAACTTGGATGCAAAAATTCTCAATAAAATTCTGACAAATCGAGTACAAAAGCATATCAAAAAAATTGTGCAACATCATCAAGGAGGATTCATCCCTGTGATGCAAGGATGGTTCAATATACGAAAATCAATAAATGCCATTCACCACATCAATAGACTTAAAGACAAGAACTATATGATCATCTCGATAGATGCAGAAAAGCATTTGACAAAGTTCTGCATCCATTTATGTTCAAAACTCTATAAAAACTAGGGATAACAGGAACTTACCTCAACATTGTAAAAGCTATATATGCTAAACCTCAGGCTAGCATCATCCTAAATGGAGAAAAAACTGAAGGCATTCCTTCTGAAATCTGGAACAAGACAGGGATGCCCTCTATCACCACTTCTATTCAATTTAGTTCTTGAAATACTAGCCAGAGCAATTAAACAGACAAAAGAAATTAAAGGCATAAAAATAGGAAAAGAAGAATTTAAAGTATCACTATTTGCAGATGACATGATAATATATTTAACAGACACAAAAATGTCTACAAAGAAATGGCTAAAGTTAATAAATGAATTCAGAAAAGTGGCAGGATATATAATTAACACGCATAAATCAAATGCATTCCTGTATAACAGAAAAAAAACTTCTGAAATGGAAATGAGGAAAACCACTCTATTCACAACATCCTCAAATAAAATGTGATACTTGGGAATCAACCTAACAAAAGAGGTGAAAGATTTATATAATTAAAACTACAGAAATCTAAAGAGAGAAATAGAAGAAGATGTCAGAAGATGGAAACATGTGCCCTGTTCATGAATAGGCAGAACTAACATCATAAAAATGGCAATATTACGCAAAGTTCTCTACAGGTTTAATGCAATGCCAATCAAAATTCCAATGGCATTTCTTGTAGAAATAGATAAATCAATCATGAAATTCATATCGAAAAATAAAAGACCCAGAATAGCAAAAGCAACTCTAAGCAGGAAGTGTGAATCTGGAGGTATAGCGATACCAGAGTTCAAACTGTACTATAAAGCAATAGTAACAAAAACAGCATGGAACTGGTACCGAAAAATGCAGGTGGACCAGTGGTACAGAAGAGAGGACACAGAAACCAATCCACAAAATTACAACTTTATTATATTTGATAAAGGGGCTAAAAGCATGCAGTGGAGGAAGGATAGCATCTTCAACAAATGGTGCTGGGAAAATTGGAAATCCATATGCAACAAAATGAAACTGAATCCCGTTCTCTCGCCATGCACAAAATTTAACTCAAAATGGATCAAGGATCTAGATATAAAATCAGAGACACTGCGTTTCATAGAAGAAAAAGTTGGCTACGATCTACATACTGTGGGGTCGGGCTCCAAATTTCTTAATAGGACGCTCATAGCCCAAGAGTTCTTAACAAGAATAAAAAAATGAGACTTACTTATACTAAAAAGTTTTTTTTTTCTCTGCAAGAGAAACAAAAAGGGAAGTAAATAGATAGCCTACATCCCGGGAACAAATTTTTACCCCTCACACTTCAGATAGAGCCCTAATATCCAGAATATACAAAGAATTCAAAAAAATTATCAATAAGATAACAAATAACCTAATCAACAAATGGGCCAAGGACCTGAAAAGACACTTCACCGAGGAGGACATACAATCAATCAACAAGTACATGAAAAAATGCTCACCATATCTAGCAGTCAGAGAAATGCAAATCAAACCCACCCTAAGATACCATCTCACTCCAGTATGATTGGCAGCCATTATGAAGTCAAACAACAACAAGTGTTTACGAGGATATGGGGAAAAGGGGACACTTGTACACCGCTGGTGGGACTGCAAATTGGTGAGGCCAACATGGAAAGCAGTATGGGGATTCCTGGGAAAGCTAGGAATGGATCCACCATTTGAACCAGCTATCGCCCTTCTCGGACTATTCCCTGAGGATCTTAAAAGAGTGTACTAAAGGGATACTGCCACATCAATGATCATAGTGGCACAATTCACAATACCTTGACTGTGTAACCAACCTAGATGCAATTCAATAGATGAATGGATAAAAAAAAATGTGGCATCTATACACGATGGATGCAGCACTAAAAAATGACAAAATCATAGAATTTGCAGGGAAATGGATGGCATTAGAGCAGATTATGCTAAGAGAAGCTAGCCAATCCTTAAAAAAAACAAATGCCAAATGTCTGCTTTGATAAAAATAGGGTAACTAAGAATAGAACAGGGAGGAAGAGCATGAGGAAAAGATTAATATTAAACAAAGACAAGTGGGAGAGAGAAAGGGAGAGAGAAGGGAAAGCATATGGAAATGGTAGGAGACCCTCATTGTTACACAAAATTACATATAAGACGTTGTGAGGGGAAAGGCGGGATCAAGAGAGAGAAGTGAAAAAGCAGATGAGGAAGAGAGGGAAGATAGGATGAAAGGGGAGGGGGGATAGTAGGGGATAATAAAGGTAGCAGAGGTCAACAGTCACTAATGTGACATTATGTAAAAATGTGAATGTGTAACTGATGTGATTCTGCAATTCGTATTTGGGGAAAATTGGGAGTTCATAACACATTTCAGTCAAATGTATGAAAGATGATATATCATGAGCTTTGTAATGTTTTGAAAAACCAATAAAAATAAATAAACAAAGGTTTAAAATTGAGTGGGAAGAAATCAGCTAAAAAGGAGTTGAGATGCATTCATTTTGATAAGCAGAAAGTTTGTTTTGTGTAGTTGTAAATATCACAAATTTATTTTACCAGAAAACTGGCTTTTGAAATGAACATATATTGAGATTAAAGGATAATCCACCTACCTTCATGAAAAATTCATATCATTTCCTATATTTTTCATATTTCATTTTTTTTCGTGAATATTTTGTCATGGACCAGGTCTAGTCTTAGGCTACCTCATCTGACAAGTTCGTACAATGTGTTGGATTGTTCTTTTCATCTTTTATTTGATAGTTTGTAGCTGATAATGTGTATTTTTCCTTATCTTTATTTGGATATACATACCCAACTATATCTTTGCATTTTATGTTTTACTGGGGAAGAGACTCATCAAAAGCTCTTTATTATATGTATCAACAATGAAACATTTAGAGCATGCAATTATTCTTAAATTTGCATGAAAATATCTTTGTACCATTTTTCTTATAAAGATGTAGAATTATTACTGTAATAAGTAACTACTTACAAGAAGAATTAAACAATTGACTTTATATCAATCATGAATATGAAAATTAATAAAATAAGTATTTGGCAATAAATATGCAATTGATAGAAATTAAAATCACAAGAAAGCCATTTAAAATGTCAGTGCATATGGTCCTTAAATAAAAGGTTGTTCAAATAAAATTTCACTAATTCATAAGAGTTAATATGCCATATCACAGCTTAATGTAATATAAAAACTTAAATAATAAGTATTGATAAATAAGAATGATACCTTTTTACTTAAATATGTTTATTTGATTTTCACTGTAAGCTGTTAATTCTAGAAGACTTGAAAATTAAGAAAGACTTGGTCTATATTATTTCTAACACGCTAATCAAAGTACTTTTAAATATATATGTATATATATCATATGTAATACATATGCATGAATATAGATACATATGTATAATAAATGTATTGTAATATATCTATAGGTTATTATAA